>NC_057848.1:140527123-140830154 GCF_910594005.1 Cervus elaphus | reverse complement strand
AGGCTGAAAGAAAAGCCAAGAATTATGCGAATGGCAGACAGTGATTGTAAGGGCTTCTGAGGGGCGCAGTGTTAAAGAATCTGCCTGCCGATGCAGGAGATGCAAGAGACGTGGGTTCCATCCCTGGGTCAGGAAGATCCCCTGCAGGAGGAAATGGCAACCCGCTTCAGTATTCTTGCCTGGGAAACCCCATGGACAGAGGAGCCTGGAGGGCTACAGTCCATGGGATCGCAAAGAATCGAACACAACCAAGCATGCACGCACTGATAATGATTGTAGTCTATACATCCAAGCACTTCCTAAAAGATATAATAGGCCAAGCTATGCGGGAGAAAGCAGACACAAGAGAGAGACTTTCTAGTCACAGCAGGATTGGAGGGGAGGGATAAAAACTATCTGCAAAGACTTTTATTAATACTACTTAAGACATAGATATTATTGACTTAGTTGGGAAAGAAGGAAAAATGGCACATCTTGGGTTTATTTGGCAGTCTTTTAAAAGCAGGACTTCTCCTAAAGATTCCCAGTCCATGCAAAACTAGATAAAAGTATCAGAGAACCACTGACCAAAACCTCACAAGCCAGGCACGTTATCAAGCCAGGCATGATAACAATCGCTTGCATGAGCGATCTCACAACAGGAAATCCCAATAAGGAACACAGAAGCGACAAGCTGTGGCCAACTGGAAGAATTCAGGAGGTGTCAAAATGAGGGAGCAGAGGTCAGCCCATAATATGTCCTCCCAGCTTCCCAGAAACCCTCACCCTAGACTCCATCTTGACAGAGATGGGTGCCACCAGGAAGTACCCTGAGTCGGACCAGATATGGGCACAAGCAAGATGATTAAGCAGAGACAACCTGGGAAGTTAACCCCATTACCCTAAAAGCTGAGACTGCAAGCCACATGGCAGAGAAGGTCTCCTGATTCTTTACCCTGCTGCTCTCCACCCAAGAACTCATTTCCAATAAGGTCTTTTGCTTTGTCAACATGTGTGTCTCCTCGGACAAATCATTTCTGAGTGTTAGATAAAAGCCTTCTCTTGGGCCCTGGAAGTGATCCCCCTTCCAGTAATAAAAGGATGTTGATAGGACTGTACAACATCATCAATACTATGATAATCAAAGAAAGAAATGTAAGAGGACATTAGAAATATGATGGCAAAAAAACTTTAAAATTTGGAAGGGATATATAATTCAAAAGTGTATAAAATAGAATTACTATCTCCTGAAATTTTAAGAGGGAAAGGACACATTCTACCTAGGTCACACTTTACTCAGGGAACTCCTCTGCACTACCAAACTTGTCTACTCTCCCTTGATCACAATCATGTTCTCTAATTTCAATATACATGTTAATGACTCATTTCTTCCTTTAACCATCAAAAAGCTTTTTAGTGGTGAAAAAGTGTTAGTCACTAAGTCATGTCTGAGCCCACCAAGTTCCTCTGTCCATGGAATTTTCCATGCCAGAATACTGGAGTGGGTAGCCATTCCCTTCTCCAGGGGATCTTCCTGACCCAGGGATTGAACCCAGGTCTTCGGCACTACAGGCAGATTCTTTACTGTCTGAGCCACCATGGGCTGGCATCCCTCTCTATATTCATGTCTCCTATTTCCTGATATGGTCTCCATTTAACATAAAAATATATCTAAAATTTTGCTGGTCAACAACTTTTAATTAGTTACATTTTTAGATAAAATAAAATGAGCTGATATAGGATAGCTGATATATACATATCATAAGCTGATATATAAATATATAGTTATAACTCTAATATAGTTCTTTGATAGAGTCAAGCCTCTTGATATAAATTAATCTACCTTTTCAGCTTTACCTTGCACTAGTCCATAAAATAAGTCATATGCTCTAAAGAAATAGAAGAGGTATTTCCAAAGGTACTTTACAATTAGTTTTATTACTCTATATCTTTCAGATTCTGTACCCCCATATACTCTATACTATACTCTTCTTTTTCTATATATTCAAATCACATTTGTTTTAAAGTTTACACACTTCCCTGATCATTCAAGATAGAATAATACTTTTCTTTAATGAATTCCAATAGCACGTGTTTATAATTCATTAGATACTATACATCTCATTGAATTGTAGTTATTTTTGAAACTGTAAAATCATAGAATACTCTAGATAGAATACACTTAGAAAAAAAGATATATATTTCCACATATCCATAGCTTGCTTGAAGAAAAGAATCACCAGGGAGGATGCTTATTGAAAATATAGATTCCTGGATGCAGCTTCAAACCGGCTTAATCAGAATCTTCAGAGCCTGGGCATCTATACTTTTAATAATTATCCAGATGAGTTCATAACCACTCAAATTTAGGAACCAGTGGCCCAGTCTCTTCCCCTCATTTCATAAGTGAGATGACTGTAATTATCTGCCTGAAAATAAGTACCATGCCCCGAGATCATATGGGTAGCTAGAAGCATGGTCAAAACCACAGCTAAGGTAATGTATGCTTTCCATGGCATATCCATCCCATCCAGGAGTATGAGCCTTAGAGAGAGAAACTGGGTCTTTGTCTTCCCACTCAGCCCCATGATATTTTGCTTTAACCACTGAGAAATGCGTGGTGAATTAACTTTAGAAATGCAGACTGAAGATTCTATGTCAGTAACGTCCAAATAGGTTAATAAAAATCATATTACTTGAGACAACTTTATAACTGAACACACCAGATTTAAAAAGAAATGGAAAGAAATGGATAAATGCACATTTTCTTTTAAATAAATACTAGCACTGTACTCCATAAAATTCCTTCACAGTGCTCTCCTGCCACGTTCCAGGGACTATAAAATATTTTAATTTCAACTCGTTTACTGGGAAATTCATACAATGAAGTTCCCTCTGTTGCAAAGTCTGTGGACCTGATGAGGAGATAACATCACAGGTTGATGAGAAAAGGTAGTCCCTCTATAAACACAAGAGGGAGCTATGAGATTTGAAAAGATTTGAAAAGCAAACAGAAAAAAAACGGGGGGAGGTAATGCAGCTGTCAAGGTATGTTGTTTTAGGAAATAATGAAAACTCTTCTAATTTTCCATCCTGTGACATAGGATTATTTCATTCACAATTAAGCATGTAGGTTTTTGTACTGTTGTTCTTTATTTAAAAAAAAAAAAGAGCTCAAATTGTACCTTCTTAGCATCAGCATTTTTTTCATCTTTGCTATGTCGCTGCACTTGTTTTGATCTGACAAGCTTAATGTCATTTGATAGGATGAAAGCAAACCATTTTCTGTGAGCTGAGTGCTTCAAGGGCACTCATCTATTTTGTGTGGAATTTCTATCCTTTCTAGCAGTTCTATCTTCTTTGCTTTAGATAACAGAATAAAAATGAATACATTATAAAGTCTGAAATCCTGTCAGGCAAAAAAAATTAACTCCTCATACTATCTAGCATCCTAAGATGTATACAGAAAGTTATATTAAATATAATAATATCCTTTACCTAAAAATAAAGGTAGCCATCATTTAGCCAAATAAAAGTAGCCATATTAAATATAAGATCCTTTATCTAAAAATAAAAGCAGTCATACAATAAAAATATATATCCATGTTCCAAGTATTTTATTCAGCACTAATGATATTAAGAAGATTTTATTTCATAGCCACAAAATTACCTCTCTAATGAGGTATATTTATTTCAGTTTTACAGATTAGGAAAATGAAACTTAAAACCTTAAATTTGTCAAAAGGAAATGTCTACAGATAGGTAAACCTTGATACAGATACTGACCTGCCTGAGTCCAAACCCTAAGTAATCACCTTTTATTTCTCAAAGTATGTTTGTAGGTATAGCCTTATCAGTCTCATCTGGGAACATGTAAGATATACAGGGTATCTGGCCCCACTCAAAACTGACTGAATAAGAATCTGCATTTTTAAGTCTCCTGATACTATTCAGTAGCGAAAAAACAAAATATCCAATTTAAAAATGGGAAGGGGGAATAAACAGACATTTTTCCAAAGAAGAGATACAGATAGGTACATGAAAAGATGCTCAGCATTACTAATCATCAGGGAAATACAAATCAAAACCTCAATGAGATACAACCTCACACCTGTCAGTATGGCTATCCTCAAAAAGAAAACAAGCAATAAATGTTGGTGAGGATGTGGAGAAAAGGTAACCTTCCTACACTGCTGGTGGGAATATAAATTGGCACAACCACTATGGAAAACAGTATGGAAGTTCCTCAAAAAATTAATAGAACTAACATATGATCCAACAATTCCACTTTCAGCTGTTTATCTGAAGAAAACAGAACATTACCTCAAAAAGATATATGTACCCCCACATACATTGCAGTATTATTTACAATAGCCAAGGCATGGAAACAACCTGTGTTCTTTGATGGATGAATGGATAAATTGTGGAATATATTGTTGAGGAGGAAGAAATTTTCCTCTACATCTCTAGGTTCTTCTGGGTTGCCTAAAAATTCAACTGAAATGAGACAGATTGACAGGAGAAAATCAAATAAAAGTTTAATAACAGGTATACCTGACAGACCCAGGAAAACAAAATGGCCAAAGCCCTCACCTTAAATACAATCTTCAGCTAAAGACAAAAAAGGATATTGGGGGTACTGGTTTGGGACTTCAAAGAGGAGGAAGGCAATAGACATGGAGATGGAAAAGCAAATGTTTGATAAACAAATATCTACCAAATATTTCCTAAACAAATATTTGCTGGACATGCAGAGATAATGGGACACAGAGTGGACTCTTAAATCTAGGCTCTGCTGAGTCTCCCCCACCACACCTAGCCCAAATACTTTAAAAATATCTCTGGTGATAGCTCTATTCTGAAAACAGGCCCTTGGGGCAGGGTGGGAGGGGCGATTAAAAAGATTTCCTGAGTGTTCTGTTTCTTAAATATAATAAGCCTTGATTAATCCTCATGCCAAAGAGACACATTTGGGGTTGGCAACTTTTGCTTCCCCACAACATACACAATGAAATATTATTCAACCATAAAAAAGAATGAAATACTGCCACATGTGACAAAATAAACCATGAGAACACTATGCTAAATGAAATAAGTCAGACAGAGTAAAGAAATACTGAAGATCTCACATACACACAGAATCTAAAAAAAGAAAAAAGTGGTGGAGATGGATGAAATGAGTGAAGAGGGTCAAAAGGTACAAATTTGCAGTTAAATAAATAAGCCGTGGGTATGTAATACTCAGTATGATGACTGGGGTTAAAAATGTTGTATATTTAAAAGTTGTTAAGAGATTAAATGTTCAAAGCTCTTGTCACAAGAAACAAAAATTTTTCTAATAAAAAAGTAGAACAAAAAGTCTGCTGGATGATTTTTAAGAGCATAAAAGTTTGAATAACATGGTTATAAAGGTCTAGAGTGCCTGTCTTCTGGTAGAGCTCAAGAACATACATGGTTAATAATCTAAGAAATAAATATTAACCAGTAGTTCAAACATCATATTAGGTGCAAAATATGGCTTTTATAGATCAGAGAAACATCTTTATATCACTCATATGTGTTTTAAAATTTAGTTACAATATGAAGTGTTACAATATGAAAGCATTTCCTTTAAAGTCAGGAACAAGACAAGGGTGCCCACTCTCACCACTACTATTCAACATAGTTTTGGAAGTGTTGGCCACAGCAATCAAAGCAGAAAAAGAAATGAAAGGAATCCAGATAGGAAAAGAAGAAGTAAAACTCTCACTGTTTGCAGATGACATGATGCTCTACATAGAAAACCCTAAAGACTCTACCAGAAAATTACTAGAGCTAATCAGTGAATACAGTAATGTTGCAGGATATAAAATTAACACATGGAAATCACTAGCATTCCTATACAATAACAATGAGAAAATTAGAAAGGTAAATTAAGGAAACAATAACATTCACCATTGCAACAAAAAGAATAAAATACTTAGGAGTATATCTACCTAAAGAAATGAAAGACCTATACATAGAAAACTATAAAACACTGATAAAGAAATCAAAGAGGACACAAATAGATGGAGAAATGTACTGTGTTCATGGATTGAAAGAATAAAGATTGTGAAAATGACTATACTATCCAAAGCAATCTATAGATTCAATGCAATCCCTAGCAAGCCACCAATGGTATTTTTCACAGAACTAGAACAAACAATTTCACAATTTGTATGGAAATACAAAAAACCTAGAATAGCCAAAGCAATCTTGAGAAAGAAGAATGGAACTGGAGGAATCAACTTGCCTGACTTCAGGCTCTACTACAAAGTGACAGTCTTCAAGACAGTATGGTACTGGCACAAAGACAGAAATATAGATCAATGGAACAGAATAGAAAGCCCAGAGATAAATCCACGAACTTATGGACACCTTATCTTTGACAAAGGAGGCAAGGATATACAATGGAAAAAAGACAACCTCTTTAACAAGTGGTGCTGGGAAAACTGGTCAACCACTTGTAAAAGAGTGAAACTACAACACTTTCTAACACCATACACAAAAATAAACTCAAAATGGATTAAATATTTAAATGTAAGACCAGAAACTATAAAAATCCTAGAGGACAACATAGGCAAGCACTCTCCGACATACATCACAGCAGGATCCTCTATGACCCACCTCCCAGAATATTGGAAATAAAAGCAAAAATAAACAAATGGGACCTAATGAAACTTAAAAGCTTTTGCACAACAAAGGAAACTATATGCAAGGTGAAAAGACAGTCTTGAGAATGGGAGAAAATAATAGCAAACGAAGAAACAGACAAAGGATTAATCTCAAAAATATACAAGCAACTCCTGCAGCTCAATTCCAGAAAAATAAATGACCCAATCCAAAAATGGGCCAAAGAACTAAACAGACATTTCTCCAAAGAAGACATACAGATGGCTAACAAAAACATGAAAAGATGCTCAATATCACTCATTATCAGAGAAATGCAAATCAAAACCACAATGAGGTACCATTACATGCCAGTCAGGATGGCTGCTATCCAAAAGTCTACAAGCAATAAATGCTGGAGAAGGTGTGGAGAAAAGGGAACCCTCTTCCACTGTTGGTGGGAATGCAAACTAGTACAGCCGCTATGGAGAACAGTGTGGAGATTCCTTAAAAAACTGGAAATAGAACTGCCATATGACCCAGCAATCCTACTCCTGGGCATACACACCTAGGAAACCAGATCTGAAAGAGACACGTGCACCCCAATGTTCATCGCAGCACTGTTTATAATAGCTAGGACATGGAAGCAACCTAGATGCCCATCAGCAGACGAATGGATAAGGAAGCTGTGGTACATATACACAATGGAATATTAGTCAGCCATTAAAAAGAATACATTTGAATCAGTTCTAATGAGATGGATGAAACTGGAGCCCATTATACAGAGTGAAGTAAGCCAGAAAGATAAAGACCAATACAGTATACTAACGCATATATATGGAATTCAAAAAGATGGTAACAATAACCCTATATGCAAAACAGAAAAAGAGACACAGATGTATAGATCAGACTTTTGGACTCTGTGGGAGAAGGCAAGGGTAGGATGTTCTGAGAGAATAGCATTGAAACAAGTATACTATCAAGGGTGAAACAGATCACCAGCCCAGGTTGGATGCATGAGACAAATGCTCAGGGCTGGTGCACTGGGAAGACCCAGAGGGATGGGATGGGGAGGGAGGCAGGAGAGGGGATTGGGATGGGGAACATATGTAAATCCATGGCTGATTCATGTCAATGTATGGCAAAAACCACTACAATATTGTAAAGTAATTAGCCTACAACTAATAAAAATCAATGAAAAAATGAATAAAATAGAAAGGGTAAAATAAAGATTGCTTCATTCTTCTTTTCTCCCCTTTCCCATTCCTCATGTTGTTCTACTGCTTCCTTGGCAAAGTAGACTCCAAGATCTTCCGATATTGCTTAATCTCTCATTCATCCCTCCAGGGAGTGATTAAGAAAAGAAAGGCCCATGGAGTTTGAGAAATATCAACTTCATGTGATAAGAAATGGCTACCCGTTCTAGTCCTTTCATTATAAATAATGTGCTACTCTCCAACCCCATGGGAGAGCTTGGTTCTAATAAACAACTCTCCAAGAACATAAAGAAACAAATTGAAATTTTTTGAAAGAATGAATACATTCTAGGGAGACATGCCCCAAAGCCCTTTGGAAGTTTCTTAATGGAAATGAGGAGCTGAAGAAAGCAAAAGTGAATTCTAAATCACCTTCCAGACTAAATTATCTGATAGTGTATTAGAGTCAGTTTCAAATGTCCATGTCTGGTTGTGAGTTATGTTTGTTTTTGAAATGCAAAAAACACCTAATGACCAAATAAGATACTTTTGATGACCAATATTTACTAAAAGAAATATTTTAATTTTTAATACAAACTCAAATAGTTTCAAGTAATCAGGAAAATGGGAAAAACAAGAAAATGGAAGAAAATATAATGAGCTAAGACTTTTTTTTTTCTTTCATATCAACTTATTTGAAAAAGGAGGACTCCAACTCCTTTCTTTAGGGTCCCTCATGTCTCATTCTCCATTCTTTTCCCTTTCTTATTGCCATTTTTTTCCTGACTGCACTATTTCATCTGCATTCAAGATCTTTTGATGTCAAGTGGCACAAAGTGTTTCTTTTCATCATTTTTGAACTCCTGGTGGATATTTACATCATAATTTACAAAAAGGGCATCAGTCAAACTTAAGATATTATCATCATCACAGTCACTGAAATGAAGTGTTAATGCTTAGCTGAAAGAGGCTGGTTCTGCTGACCTGGAAGCACAAACAAGTTTTAAGAAACTACTTCTCAGTCCAGGAAAAGGAAACATCACAAGTTCAATGTTTTCTATTGCTCAGTATGTTTTTTGGGTTTTTTTTCGAATCAGGTAAGAGAACAATGTGGAAATAAAACTCGTTTTATAATGCAGTGCCACCTCCTTTGTTTTTTCATTTTTCATATTATAGGGTGTTGACTGGAAGAAAAAGCCTTCAGTAACCCTCAATTTACTTCCTGATTAAGAATATTAGGAGCTGAATGTAATATTAAATATAAAGCACTTCAGTTCTCATATTTTATTGATATAGCATCTGAGATATAGAAAAGTAAAATGTCTCTTTCATAATCACACCGATTGTTGAATCTGATCTATGAATACAGATGTCAGCTCCATGCTATTTTGATCACACTATGAACTCAATTGTGACTCAAGTTTTTGCTTTATATCTAGTTTCTCATGAAAAGAGAATTGGCACAGCATAAGGAACACCAAATCTAACCCATTTTTCTGCCTCAGTAGATAAGAGTTATATTTCTTTTCCGTAAACCTCTTGATGGATAATGACAGAGTAAGTCATAAATAACACTTCACAATTAAGGTACATAAGAATAAAATCAAATCTGATCATAGAGCAAACCCTGATGAATTAGCAAATTTATCTTATTGACCAATAGGAGTCAATAAGGCAAGGCCTCAGGCTTCATTTCAACATGAGGATTAATTTACAAAGTACAAACATGAACAGAATCAGAAGGATTCAGAAAGGACTGAGAAGTACCCTCAAGATAGTCTTATAATGCCATTTTTCAGATTTCATCTGAAAATTTTCTTCACTCAATAACTCTTTAAAATAAAGCCACCAACACAGTTGATTTAGAGGGTAGATATCCAATTCAGTAAAAATATGGGACTTCAAGAAAGAAAAACAAAATAAAAGACAAGAGCAAAAGTATCCTGAAAAACCCCTTTTGCATAATGCAGGGAAACACAAAGGGTTACTTATTTACGGTCTCTTAAGTGGATGTTTGGCACAGATAAGTGCCAGAATCAAGGTATTCATGATCATAGGATGGCAAGACAAACACACAGGCTAAGCTAGTCACTCTTCTAGTCACACACTCTGCTTCATTTTCTGCTCTTCTCTAGTCATTCTGTGCCTTAGAAAGTTGTATTGGGTTGGCCAAACAGTTCATTCAGGTTTTTTCCATAACATCTTGCAGAAAAACCCAAATGAACTTTTTGGCCAACCCAGTACTCTTGCCTGGAAAATCCCATGGACAGAGGAGGCTGGTAGGCTACTTTCCATGGGGTCACAAAGAGTTGGATACAACTGAGTGACTTCACTTTCACACCATTCAAACTCCATCTCCCAAGGCTCTCTTAGCTTCATTTCGAGTTCAGCCAAAGAGGAACATTAACTAGACATAAGTTAGGAGAAAAAGGGTTGGTGGATATCCTCTCCATTTCTTACATGCTCCAGAGCCACATCTTGGGCAATTTCTGAATCCCTGGGTAACTAGCTCTGCCACTGGGCAGGCCCACTTCCATAGTGCTAGTTCTCACAAATTTTGGTAACACCTATTCCAACTCTTGCCCTTCAGCTGGAGAGGTGTTAAAAGCTTCACGCTACTGCTCCTATGTGAATACCAACCATTCTTTGTTATTGTTTCTAAAACTGCTTTACTGAGGTATAATTAGACAAATTTAATGTAAATAATTTATATTAATATATACTTATATATAGTTGTACATATTTAATGCATACATTGTCACACATACCTAATGTTGTATGCAATATAATGCATATTCAATAATTATATATATTTAATGCATACAAATTTGATGAGATTGAACATGTGTGCACCACCTGTGAAATCATCACCAAGATTAAGGCAATAGACATGCCCATCACCTCCCAAAGTTTCCTTGTACCTCTGGGTTTTTTCTGTCTTCTTTCATTTTTTGTGATAAGGAAACTTAACATGAGATCTACTGACAACATACTTCTAAGTACATAATGTAGTACTGTTAACTGTAGGTGTTATGTTGTACAGCAGATCTCTAGAATTTATTCATCTTGCATAATTGAAAATTCATATTTGTTGAACACCCGTTTCCCCCTCCCCTGAGTCCCTAGAAACCATCCTTCTATTCTCATTTCTATGACTCTGACAATGTTAGATAGCTCATATAAGTAGAATGTAGTATTTGTGCCTCTGAGATTGCATTACTTCAGTGAATATAATACCCTCCAGGTTCATCCATGTTTTCACAAATGGCAGGATTTCCTCCTTTTTTAAAGGATGAATAATATTCCACTGTAAGGCATGCTTTTTTTTTTTTTTTCAAGACGTAAAGGTCTGGACTTAAGCAAATCACAGCCCTGCCTTAAGATAATTATCATCTTTCACCCAGTTTATACCAAATGTTGCAGTCTGAGGATAGCAACAAGACAATAAACTGTGGAAGTTCTAACTAGGAAGGCTGTCCAGGCTTTCACCTAGGTATAGGAAGTTAAAAGACCTTGACCGGGTCACCATAGCCCAGAATTATATATTGGGTTTTAGGTTATATTTCTTATCAGTTAATAAACTCAGAAGCTATTAGTTGTATAATTCAAGCTAACAACTCTAAAATCATAAGATTTTATGAAACTTTATGAAATGTGGGAATGAGACTAAAAAATGAATTTATTGAGTTATGTTTGTAAATACGGCTTTAAAAGGGATTTTAATTGCTTGTACATATTGATCAGTACACTCTCTCAGGAGACACCTCTACTTGCACACCCACAATGTATGGTTCAGCATTCTTCTAGTGGCTCAGGTTTCTAATCCTTTCTACCAAGTAGAGAGGTTTCGAACCCACAGAGAATATACTTAACCAGTTCACTTCCATCCTTTCATGTAGTAGATAAATAAACTGAAAAATGTACAGCATCTTGAATGGGTCTGTACAGTTCAGTTCAGTTTAGTCATTCAGTCGTGTCCGATTCTTTGTGACCCCATGGACTGCAGCACGCCAGGCCTCCCTGTCCATCACCAACTCCCAGAGTTTACTCAAATTCATGTCCATTGAGTCAGTGATGCCATCCAACCATCTCATCCTCTGTTGTCCCCTTCTCCTCCCACCTTCAATCTTTCCCAGTATCAGGGTCTTTTCAAATAAGTCAGTTCTTCGCATCAGGTGGCCAAAGGATTTCAACCTCAGCTTCAGCATCAGTCCTTCCAATGAATGTTCAGGACTGATTTCCTTTAGGATGGGCTGCAAGGAGATCCAACCAGTCAGGGCAGGAATCTAAGGAAGCTAAGAAACTAGTTCAGCATCCTCTCCTTTCTGACATAAATCAGACCCAATTTTCATGAAGAATATATGTCTTGTTCTGATGAAACTAATTTAGTAAAGGCAGAGTGCTTTAAATCACTGGTTTCCAATCTCCAGGCCTCAGACCAGTACCTCCTCTTAAATCAGCAGTGGCACTAGATTAAAAATAAAGTGCACAATAAACATAATGCACTTGAATCATCCCGAAACCATCCCCCTGACCCTGGGTCTGTGGAAAAAACTGTCTTCCATGAAATCGGTCCCTGGTACCAAAAAGGTTGGGCACTGCTGCTTTAAATGGATAAAAGTCCATACAATATTTAACACTTCTGACATGTACACTCTTATTTTTATTAATTGGGGCAAACTATCAAGGCTATGGTCTTTCCAGTAGTCATGTATCGATGTGAGAGTTGGACTATAAAGAAAACTGAGTGCCGAAGAATTGATGCTTTTGAACTGTGGTGTTGGAGAAGACTCTTGAGAGTCCTTTGGACTGCAAGGAGATTCAACCAGTCCATCCTAAAGGAAAGAAGTCCTGAATGTTCATTGGAAGGACTGATGTTGAAGCTGAAACTCCAATACTTTGGCCACCTGATGCAAAGAACTGACTCATTTGAAAAGACCCTGATGCTGGGAAAGATTGAGGGCAAGAGGAGAAGTGGAAAACAGAGGATGAGATGGTTGGATGGCATCACCAACTCAGTGGACATGAGTTTGGGTAAACTCTGGGAGTTGGTGATGGACAGGGAGGCCTGGTGTGCTGCAGTCCATGGAGTCACAAAGAGTTGGACACAACTGAGTGACTGAACTGAACTGAACTGATCCATCAATTTGGGCTCCCCTGGTGGCTCAGATGGTAAAGAATCTGCCTGCAATGTGGGAGACCTGGATTTGATCCCCGGATTGGGAAGATCCCCTGGAGCAGGGCATGGCAACCCACTCCAGTATTCTTGCCTGGTGAGTCCCCATGGACAGAGGGACCTGGCGGGGTACAGTCCATGGGGTCGCAAAGAGTTGGACACGAGTGAGGGACTAAGCACAGCACACCCATCAATTCACCTTTACCTGGGAATAGTTTCTCTTAAGGAAACTGAGGCAATTAAGAACTAAAATCCTTTCTATTGAGAAAGTGATAAAGGAGCTCAAACAACTAAAAGAAATGCATATTATGTGTCCCTCAGTGGACCATGACATAATTCTATCAAAATTTGAAACAACTCAAAGAAAGTCAATGAATACATGGAGAACTAGACTGTAAGCTGTTTACTGCAAAATGATTAGCAAAACTATCACCTGGAGTATTTTGGAAAATAGCAAGTGGACCTAGTAAACTCATAAATCTGGCTAAGGAGATATCTAGAAAGGGTAAAAAAAACTGATTGACTTCTTTAAATGCCTCTGATAATATAAGAAAGAGATAAACTAAAGAAGGAATTATTCAGTTTTAGAAAAGAATGTACATAAAACATAGAGTGCCCAGGGTAGACTTCCAAGCTAAGAAAAGAATCAAAGTTCAACAATGACCTCAGAGCAAAAATAAAACCTGGAAAAGTAAAATGTAGCCTCAGGGTAAAGAAGTAAAGCAAAGGAGCTATACAATCCTTGTTTAGGATCTTAGAATGATTTGAGAGCATTCCTCTCCAAATCTCTTTGCTAGGCCACCTACATTAGCCTCAGACACAGGTGGCCCAAGGTAGATAATGTCTTATCTTAGAAAGAAATGTGAATGTAGATTTTGTTTAATGGAGTGAACACCTAATAAGAATCTCAGGCAGGCCCAATAGAGTGAGGGGGGGGGGGTGGGAGGAAGAAAGGGAGAGGGAAATTTTGTGCTTGTTAGAAGCACCATGAGATAAAACTATAAGGGACAGACGCAGTTCAGAATGAAAAGAATACTTGGTACCCTCAATGTTGTGTGCACACTAAGAAAGCTACTTAGCTACAAACACAGACCATTTAAGGAAGATAGGATGACTCAGACGGACACACTGAAGCAATTTATCATGCATGCACATATTTGAGAAGGAAATGGCAACCCACTCCAGTATTCTTGCCTGGAGAATCCTAGGGACAGAGGAGCCTGGTGGGCTGCCATCTATGGGGTCGCACAGAGTCAGACACGACTGAAGTGACTTAGCAGCAGCAGCAGGATGAATCAGAAGGCTGAACTAAGATATTAAAGGACTAACTGGTGACCCAGGAATGGGCCTGGGCCCTAAACCAAGAAACTGGACTCAAAAGCCCAGTAGAATTTTAGAATTACTGTGAACTATTCCTCCTTTTGAATAGAGCTGTCAACTAAAGCCATCCTATGTCCATCTTAGGGCTTCCCTGGTGGCTCAGATGGTAAAGAATCTGTCTGCCAGGGCAGGAGACTGGGGTTTGATCCCTGGGTTGGGAAGATCCCCTGGAGAAAGAAATGGCAATCCACTCTAGTATTCTTGCCTGGAGAATCCCATGAACAAAGCAGCCTGGCGGGCTACAGTACATGGAATTGCAAAGAGTCAGACATGACTGGGCGACTAAGAGTTTCAGTTTCAATCCCATCTCAGTATCAGATGTGAAAAGGGCGGATAACCTGTCTTTTTGTTCCATAGGTCTTCTGTTTAAGAGGAATAAAACTTGAGGCAATACACCTGAAGTGTTTTCTATATCCAGACCTAATTAAAGTGGCAAAGTTCTAGATGGTCATATGTTATCATAAGAAAATAAGAGCTTAATGGTCTTGAAAGGGGGTGGATATACTTTTTAATGTGAGAATGTTGATATTATCTTTCCAGGGAATTGACTCAGGTAATTAAAAATGGCCACAAGTCCTCACACTTCTTTCATTGAGAGATTATTTTTTCCTTCCTTTGAACCTAGTCTGGCCCATGGTTGCTTTGAAAATGGAATCTCATAGAAGAGATGCAGAACTGATACTATATATTTGCCTGGTCCTAGACTTTAAGAGGACTGATGCTTCTGCTATGATCTTTTATAAACCTGACCATTATCTAAGAAGTCTAACTAGAGTAGAAATCTGCCAGACTACACCGAGAGGCTCTGATAAAGGGGCTGGGGGGCTGGGGGATGGGAACCAGACAACACCCAGTAGTTCCAAGAGAGCCATCCCAGTCACCCTAGCTAATTCAGTGGATAAAATGGAGGTCTTGTGAGATAAACAAGACAAAAAAAAATAAAAATAAAAATAAAAAAAAAATGAAGAAACGAGTCCTACAGTCTACTGCCTGGATTTCAGATCTTAGAATTATGAGATAAAATAATGATAAAATTTTTAGCCACTAAATTTTGATGTAGGTTTCTATGCAATAGTGGATAACCAGAGCACATACATAGGAATTAATAACATGCAGAAGATGCAGTGACTTTTGTTGGGGCCCAGGGCTCCATGTGCCTCAATAGCATATGGATTATTTTAAATTATATTTACTTAAGAAACAGCCAATACAAAAGGGACCCTTAAGACTTTTCTCTTTCTCTCTCTGAAAGCAGGAGATGAATCTCTCCCTGCATCTAGAGGCTGAAGGACACCCTTATCACCAGAGAGGGGGAGTTCAGGCTGAGAAGCCAGTATACACAAACCTTGTTACTTCTTTAACTGACTACCCCAAGCCCACACTGTTTTAAAGTCCTCACTAAATTCCAAATATATGTGTTAGTATACTGTATTGATCTTTATCTTTCTGGTTTACTTCACTCTGTATAATGGGCTCCAGTTTCATCCATCTCATTAGAACTGATTCAAATGAATTCTTTTTAATGGCTGAGTAATATTGCATGGTGTATATGTACCACAGCTTCCTTATGCATTTGTCTGCTGATGGGCATCTAGGTTGCTTCCATGTCCTGGCTATTGTAAACAGTGCTGCGATGAACATTGGGGTGCATGTGTCTCTTTCAGATCTGGTTTCCTCAGTGTGTATGCCGAGAAGTGGGATTGCTGGGGCTATTGCTGGCAGTTCTATTTCCAGTTTTTTTAAGAAATCTCCACACTGTTCTCCATAGCGGCTAACTAAGCACCCAAAGCCTAAATTCTTTGCCCTGTCAATTTCTCGTAAATTTATTGTTTACATAAAAAGTATAAAAGTTGCCTGCTTTGGCTACTTCTTAGGCGCCATTTCTGTGAGACTTCTATGCACAAGAAATAAAGTGTTCCTTTGTCTCCTGTTAATCTGCCTTATGCGAATTTTCTTATCAATCCAGCCAAAAGAACTCAAGAAGGATAGAGGAGAAAATTTCCCTCTCCTACACACTTGTAAAGAGTAAATAATGCTCACTGAAGGTGAGAAAGAATTAATAAAATACTATTTTCCGCCACCATTACTGTCAAGCTCATTTCTTAGATCCTGAAAGACATGATTCATGAGAAAAGATGCCTTGCCAACAATCTGATGAAATATAATTATTAATTCTAAAAGCATTTTTAAATGCGTCATATCAAATGAACTTACCCCATCAAAAATATATCTAGTTAATGAATAAGAAAACAGTAAATTTTAGTAATCTGAGGTATATTCAATTATGTAATTTGGAATGACAGGTCATAACTTTGACTTTCATTTTTTATTTTTTTCAAGCAGAATAAGAGATCTCATACTGCATTTCCGATTACAGCTCATACCCTCTAGGTGGCTCTCATGTTCTCCTGCCTGTTAGTGTTACTGAATCAACCTATCTGTTCATGATCTGCTTTGAAACTGTGTTTCTGTCTCCAAAGGCAACAAATGGTTTTAGCATACATGAATCAACACTGCCATGTACTTGGTCACATAATTACATCCATACGTATATACTTTTGCCCATAATTAAAACTGGGTGTTTAGACATATACCGGAAAAGTCATAAAATGATGTTATAGTCGTGGACTTTCACTTTAATAAAAGGAAAACTGGTACAAAACTGTTCCTCCAGCAGTCGCAGCTCTGGAGACCATCCGCGCAGAGCGACGGTTCGACATTCGGGGGTCTCTAAGCAGCCACCGGCTGAGGTCAACTGACGCAGAGAGGCAGAGTCTTCGGGCTGAACAAAGCCAAGGCAACCTTAAGAGTGCCTGCGTCGTCCTCGCAGCCTTCGCAGACTGCAGCTAGCTCAGAATTCAGTTCGCGGGGGCTCCCCGCTTAGCTCGCAAAGGTCATGAGTTACAGCCGCCCTCCTCCCAACGTGGGCGACTTGATTTCCCTCAAGGTGGACAACCTGACTGACCGCATCTCACGCCGCACCCTAAGGCGCATCTTCGAGAGGTACGGGCCTGTCGGCGATGTGTACATCCCCCGGGACCGCTTCACTCTAGAGTCCCGCGGCTTTGCCTTCGTCCGCTTCTATGACAAGCACCACGCCGAGGAGGCCATGGACGCCCTAGACGGGGTCATGCTGGATGGCCGTGAGCTGTGGGTGCAGATGGCACGCCACGGTCGCCTCCTAGATTTCCACCAAGGCCGCCGCCAGAAAACTCCTCCCCAGGGTCAAGAACGCCAGAGCCACAGCCTGAGGCTTCGTCGCTGCCGCAGGTCCAGCACCAGGAGCCGATCGCCATGTCAGGCCCGATCTCGCTTCAGCCGCTCCAAGTCTCCATCTCGCTCCTGTGACAGTTCGCCATCATCCTCAGAGTCCAGATCTTTCTCAGCAACCACGTCTAGGTCTAGATTCAGAAGCCTTCCACCAGGAAGAAAGTACAGGTCCTGAGGACAATCAAAAAAATCCCTCCAGGTTTCCAGAAGGGGAAGGCGCGGTGTCATATTAGAATAAGTAATGAACGAACAACCTGAAAACTGGGGGCGTGGTAGGGAATGAGGGGTCAGCGGGGAGAGGGGGGAGAGGAACAACATCTCAGTTGATCAGACAGTCTTTGAAATTAGCCACTACCTGTTGAACAGGTTGTTCTTTAATACATTGTGTAACTTTTTACTTGTTTCAAATTTTGCCTCAAGCGGTACACTTCATTTTATAATGGTATTTTGTTTCTTTTATTCACATATCTTTTAAGTTAGTGAGATGAACAACTTTGTTATTGGTTTCAATATTTAAGGTAAACTTTCATTTATCTTTATATACTGCATTTTCTTTGAAAGTAAACAGGTTGTTATCTAATTTGTGGCCTCTAGACTTAAGAAAATGTGTGTAGCCTTTTCTTTTTGAGAAGTCAAAGACTGTCTAGTGATTGATTCTTCATTGCCAACATTCTTTGAAAAATAAAGACCTACTTAAAGTTACTTTAAGTGTATGTACACGTGTTATTTACCTTGGGATTTAAATGGTAATCTGGATCTGTGTTGATACAGAGAAATTTAAGGTGAAAATAAATTTTTAAAGAATTATTTATCAAACATATTTCTAGTTGCATGTATTTTTGTGCAGTAGACACAGTTGTACAACAGTTGGGCAATGATGGTTAACTGTGACGGTGGTGTTTTGTAATACAGAATGCTTGGCTACTTGACGTTTTCCGCTGACTGCTCCTATGTAAAGGTAATGTGCTGTGCAGAAACAAATGGTTCTCCAGTTTGTTAAAAACCCTGACAACTGTACTTGCAGTCACTCAGGCCCAGGCCTCGCATATATAAGGGAGCATACAGTGAACACACCTAGCAGGTGAATTGAAAAGTAAATGTGTCTTTATTTTTTCCTTTCACACCCAAAGTGGTCAATCTGACCATCTTCAGTTGCGAACATAAGTAGGAAAGATGCTAAGAATTTTTTTACTTTCTAAGTGCTAGTAACATGCTACATCTTTTTGTTTATGTATGTACTGTATTTTTCTGAACAAGCATTTTTCCTGGTGTTTTAAAAAAATTTGTTGTGATTATATTCTCATTCATAAAACTAGGAAACAAAAGATAATTGAGGTCATGCATCTCACATGTGTTATAAACAAAGATATCAAAACAACTGAGTATCAACTTTTAGAGATCCAAGGTATAAATATAATTTAGCAAGTTAAAATCAATGTCACACACATCTGCTACTACCTTATGGCTTTGATCCCCAAGCTGGGTATGACTTTACTGTGGCTCTGCTCTGAATCTTTTGGAATTGTCTTCTTTGGCTCAACACTCTATTGTAACTTACTGGTTTTGAATGAATATTTTGGGAGACGGTTAATCCGAGATTGACTTTGGAATATATCTCAGCATTATTGATCCTAACTGTAGCCCCACTCAACCTCTCCTCTTTAATTTATGGTTGCCAATGTGACACTCTGTTTCAGACATTATTTTCTTTCTTTTTTTCATTTTCCAGTTTTATTGAAAAATAATTGACATACATCCCTGTATAAGCTTAAGACATGCAGAATGATGGTTTGATTTATATATCTCAAGAAATGATTACTACAATAGGCCCAGCTAACATACATCTGCTCATATAGATATAAAAAAAAAGAAAAGAAAAGAAAAGAAAGGAAAATAATTGCTCCTCGTGATGGGAATACTTAGAATTTACTTTCTTAACACCTTTCCTATATATCATACAGCAGTGGTAGCTATAGGCATGTTGTACATTACATCCCTAGTACTTACTTTTCTTATAACTGGAAGTTTGTACCTTTTGACCACATAGCTCTGATTCCCCACCCCTCCTTCCCCTACCTCTGGTAAACACTAGCCTGAGCTCTTTTCCAAAGACCTTGGTATTTCGGCTTTGTCTTTTCTCTTTTTTTAAGATTCCACATAAAGTGAGATAATAAAATATGTGTCTTTTGCTGCCTCATTTTCAATTCTCACTGCCCAATTCTCTTTGTCTGAGAAACTGACTAAATTAAACCATGAAAAATAGATTCAATTTTCACATATTGGAATTTAAGAAACTGGAATCTAGAAAGAGTAAGTATTTGGGAGAATAATGGATTAATGATTAGACTTCAACCCAGGTCTTTAAATTCTCAACCCAGTCCTCTTTCCTGTATATTGAATGCCTCAGTATATTGCCTTTAAATACACAGAATTGAAATGAGGTTTAGGAACATCAATTGTGGTATTTGGGAACAAATATTCAAAACAAGACTCCAAACAATACTTTGAGAAATTTATTTTTCAGTGAGTAGCTCAGCTGGATACTAGTAACAGAGCCCTATCTCACCGAAATTTTGAAAGTTCCTCTGTGCTATGAATGCACTTTATCTCAAACTTTGAATTCCTATAACACAATAGTTATTGTCTAC
The DNA here is from genome assembly GCF_910594005.1 of Cervus elaphus. Lineage (NCBI taxonomy): Eukaryota > Metazoa > Chordata > Mammalia > Artiodactyla > Cervidae > Cervus > Cervus elaphus. The sequence continues at coordinate 140,809,878 of NC_057848.1, read as the reverse complement.
AACTGATTTAGTCAGTTTCTCAGATAAAGAGAATTGGGCAGTGAGAACTGGAAATAACACAGAGAAAGTCAAATACTCTATTATTTCACTTATATGTGGAATCTAAAGAAAACAAAAACAAAAAACCAAGCTCATTGAAAAAGAGATCTGACTAGTGGTTACCAGAGATAGAGAAGGAGGGGTGGGGAGTGGGGGAAGGGGAAATGGAAGAGGTGGTCAAACGGGTAGCTCAGATGGTAAAGAATCCACCTGCAATGCGGGAAACCTTGTTAAATCCCTGGGTTGAAAAGATACCCTGGAGAAGGGAAGGACTAACAAATCCAGAATTCTTGCCTGAAGAATTCCATGAACAGAGGAGCCAGCAGGCTACGGTCCATGGGGTGCAAAGAGTCAAACACGACTCAGTGACTTTCACTTGCACTAGTAACCAGAAATCACACTTCAGTCAAAGGTTATTAACGGAACCAAACATCTGTTAAAACTGTATAAATATAGAAAACATATGCATGCATGCACACACACACACATAACTACACACCTAGCATGCAAATTAAGACTGCTAAACTCCAATTCAGTTCAGTTCAGGCACTCAGTTGTGTCCAACACTTTGCGACCCCATGGACTGTAGCATGCCAGGCTTCCCTGTCCATCACCAACTCCCTGAGCTCGCTCACATTCATATCCATCAAGTCAGTGATGCCATCCAACCATCTCATCCTCTGTCGTTCCCTTCTCCTCCCGCCTTCAATATTTCCCAGCATTAGGGTTTCTTCCAATGAGTCAGTTCTTCACAACAGGTGGCCAAAGAATTTCAGCTTCAGCTTCAGCATCAGTCCTTCCAATGAATATTTAGGACTGATTTCCTTCAGAAATGATTGGTTTGGTCTGTTTGCAGTCCATGGGACTCTCAAGAGTCTTCTCCAACACCACAGTTCAAAAGCATCAACACTTCAGTGCTTAGCTTTCTTTATGGTCCCACTCTCACATCCATACATGACTACTGGAAAAATGATAGCTTTGACTAAACAGACCTTTGTCGGCAAAGTAATGTCTCTGCTTTCTAATATGGTGTCTAGGTTGGCCATACATTTTCTTCCAAGGAGCAAGCATCTTTGAAATTCATGGCTGCAGTCAACATCTGCAGTGATTTTGGAGCCAAAGACAATAAAGTTTCTCCATGTTTCCATTGTTTCTCCATCTATTTGCCATGAAGTGATGGGACCAGATCCCATGATCTTCGTTTATTTAATGCTGAGTTTTAAGCCAGCTTTTTCATTCTCCTCTTGCAATTTCAACAATAGGCTCTTCAGTTCCTCTCTATTTCTGCCTTAAGGGTGGTGTTATCTGCATACCTGAGGTTATTGATATTTCTCCCAGAAATCTTGATTCCAGCTTGTGCTTCACCCAGCCCGCAATTTCACGTGAGGTACTCTGCATAGAAGTTAAACAAACAGGGTGACAATACACAGCCTTGACGTACTCCTTCCCCAATTTTGAGCCAGTCCATTGTTTCATGTCTGATTCTGTTGTTTCTTGACCTGCATCCAGATTTCTTAGGAGGCAGGTCAGGTGGTCTACCCACCTCTTGAAGAATTTTCCACAGTTTGTTGTCATCTACATAGTCAAAGACTTTAGTGTAGTCAATGACGCAGAAGTAGATATTTTTCTGGAACTCTCTTGCTTTTTTGATGAGCCAACAAATGTTGGCAATTTGATCTCTGGTTCCTCTGCCTTTTCTAAATCCAGCTTGAACACCTGGAAGGTCTTGGTTCAAATACTGTTGAAGCCTCGCTTAGAGAATTTTGAGCATTACTTTGCTAACGTGGGAGATGAGTACAATTGCGTGGTAGTTTGAACATTTTCTTTGGCATTGCCTTTCCTTGGGATTGGAAAGAAAAATTACTTTTTCAAGTCCTGTGGCCACTGGCGAGTTTTCCAGATTTGCTGGCATATTGAGTGCATCACTTTCACAGCATCATCTTTTAGGATTTGAAATCGCTCAACTGGAATTCCATCACCTCCACTAGCTTGGTTCATGGTGATGCTTCCTAAGGCCCAGTTGACCTCACATTCGAGGATGTCTGACTCTAGGTGAGTGATCACACCGTCCTGGTCATCTGGTTCATGAAGATCTTTTTTGTATAGTTCTTCTGTGTATTCTTGCCACACTTTCTTAATATCTTTTGCTTCTATTAGGTCCATACAATTTCTGTCCTTTTCTGTGCCCATCTTTGCATATAATGTTCCCTTGGTATCTCTGATTTTCTTGAGGAGATCTCTAGTCTTTCCCATTCTATTGATTTCCTCTATTTCTTTGCATTGATCACTGAGGAAGGTTTTCTTATCTCTCTGTGCTATTCTTAGGAGCTCTGCATTCAGATGGGTATATATTTCCTTTTCTCCTTAGCCTTTCACTTCTCTTTTTTCTCAGCTATTGTAAGGCCTCGTCAGACAACTCTTTTTCCTTGTTGCATTTCTTTTTCTTGGTGATGGTCTTCATTACTGCCTCCTGTACAATGTCACGAACCTCTGTTCATAGTTCTTCAAGCACACTATCAGATCTAATCCCTTGAATCTGTTTGTCACTTCCACTGTGTAAATGTAAGGGATTTGATTTAGGCCATACCTGAATGGTTGGGCTTCCCTGATAGCTCAGTTGGTAAACAATTCGCCTGCAATGCAGGAGACTCTGATTTGATTCCCGGGGCAGGAACATCTGCTGGAGAAGGAATAGGCTTCTCCATTCCCACTCCATTATTCTTGGGCATTCCTCTGGCTCAGTTGGTAAAGAATTCACCTGCAATGGGAAGACCTGGGATCAGTCCCTGGGTTGGGAAGATCCCCTGGAGAAGGGAAAGGCAATCCACTGCAGTATTCTGATGGGGTCACAAAGAGTTGGACACAACTGAGTGACTTTCACTTTCACTTTCATTCCTGAATGATCTAGTTTGTCCCTACTTTCTTCAATTTAAGTCTGAATTTTACAAGGAGCACTTCATGATCGGAGTCACAGTCAGCTCATGGTCTTGTTTTTGCTGACTGTATAGAGCTTCTTCATCTTTGGCTGCAAAGAATATAATAAATCTGATTTTGGTATTGACCATCTGGTGATGTCCATGTGTAGAGTCATTTCTTGTGTTGTTGGAAGAGGCTGTTTGCTATGAGCAGTGTGTTCTCCTGGCAAAACTCTGTTAGCCTTTCCTCTGCTTCATTTTGTACTCCAAGGCCAAACTTGCTATCACTAAAGATATCTCTTGACTAGAGATATCCTAAAAGTCCCACTAGGAAACTAACTGGTCACATAACATTATCTCACTCTTCATGAAGGTATCAGTGAAAGATATTTTAGTTCCCACCAGGACCATTCTGTTTCTTCATATAAACCAAATGTTCACTGATATTTCATCTCAGGATATTTTTTCCTCATATAGGAATTAAATGAGTATTACTGGGCCAAGGTATCAGAATACATTGTATAATAAATGAAACACTTGCAAATATAAGGATTTCTTTTTTCATTTATTTTTATTAGTTGGAGGCTAATTACTTTAAATATTGTAGTGGTTTTTGACATACATTGACATGAATCAGCCATGGATTTACATGTGTTCCCCATCCCGATCCCCCCTCCCACCTCCCTCCCCATCCCATCGCTCTGGCTCTTCCCAGTGCACCAGCCCTGAGCACTTGTCTCATGCATCCACCCTGGGCTGGTGATCTGTTTCACCCTTGATAGTATACTTGTTTCAATGCTGTTCTCTCAGAACATCCCACCCTCACCTTCTCTCATTGAGTCCAAAAGTCTGTTCGATACATCTGTGTCTCTTTTTCTGTCTTGCATATAGGGTATAGTTGCCATCTTTTTAAATTCCATATATATGAGTTAGTATACTGTATTGGTCTTTATCTTTCTGGCTTACTTCACTCTGTATAATAGGCTCCAGTTTCATCCATCTCCTTAGAACTGATTCAAATGAATTCTTTTTAATGGATGAGTAATATTCCATTGGGTATATGTATCACAGCTTCCTTATCCAGTCGTCTGCTGATGGGCATCTAGGTTGCTCCCATGTCCTGGCTATTATAAACAGTGCTGAGATGAACATTGGGGTGCACATGTCTCTTTCAGATCTGGTTTCCTCGGTGTGTATGCCCAGGAGTGGGATTGCTGGGTCATATGGCAGTTCTATTTCCAAATTTTTAAGTAACCTCCACACTGTTCTCCATAGTGGCTGTACAAGTTTGCATTCCCACCAAAAGTGGAAGAGGGTTCCCTTTTGTCCACACCCTCTCCAGCATTTATTGCTTATAGACTTTTGGATAGCAGCCATCCTGACTGGCATGTAATGGTACCTCACTGTGGTTTTGATTTGCATTTCTCTGATAATGAGTGATGTTGAGCATCTTTTCATGTGTTTTTTAGCCATCTGTATGTCTTCTTTGGAGAAATGTCTGTTTAGTTCTTTGGCCCATTTTTTGATTGGGTCACTTATTTTTCTGGAATTGAGCTGCAGGAGTTGCTCGTATATTTTTGAGATTAATCCTTTGTCTGTTCTTCATTTGCTATTATTTTCTCCCATTCTCAAGACTGTCTTTTCACCTTGCGTATAGTTTCCTTTGTTGTGCAAAAGCTTTTAAGTTTCATTAGGTCCCATTTGTTTATTTTTGCTTTTATTTCCAATATTCTGGGAGGTGGGTCATAGAGGATCCTGCTGTGGTGTATGTCAGAGAGTGCTTGCCTATGTTGTCCTCTAGGATTTTTATAGTTTCTGGTCTTACATTTAAATATTTAATCCATTTTGAGTTTATTTTTGTGTATGGTGTTAGAAAGTGTTGTAGTTTCACTCTTTTACAAGTGGTTGACCAGTTTTCCCAGCACCACTTGTTAAAGAGGTTGTCTTTTTTCCATTGGATATCCTTGCCTCCTTTGTCGAAGATAAGGTGTCCATAGGTTCGTGGATTTATCTCTGGGCTTTCTATTCTGTTCCATTGATCTATATTTCTGTCTTTGTGCCAGTACCATACTGTCTTGATGACTGTGGTTTTATAGTAGAGCCTGAAGTCATGCAGGTTGATTCCTCCAGTTCCATTCTTCTTTCTCAAGATTGCTTTGGCTATCGAGGTTTTTTGTATTTCCATAAACAGATTGTGAGATTATTTGTTCTACTTCTGTGAAAAATACCATTGGTAGCTTGATAGGGATTGAATTCATTCTATAGATTGCTTGGGTAGTATAGTCATTTTCAAAATATTGATTCTCCCATCCATGAACACAGTATATTTCTCCATCTATTTGTGCCCTCTTTGATTTCTTTCGTCAGTGTTTTGTAGTTTTCCATGTATAGGTCTTTCGTTTCTTTAGGTAGATATACTCCTAAGTATTTTATTCTTTTTGTTGCAGTGGTGAATGGTATTGTTTCCTTAATTTCTCTTTCTGTTTTTCTCATTGTTAGTGTATAGGAATGCAAGGGATTTCTGTGTGTTAATTTTATATCCTGCAACTTTAGTATATTCATTGATTAGCTCTAGTAATTTTCTGGTAGAGTCTTTAGGGCTTTCTATGTAGAGGAACATGTCTGCAAACAGTGAGAGTTTTACTTCTTTTCCTATCTGGATTAATTTTATTTCTTTTTCTGCTCAGATTGCTGGGGCCAACACTTCCAACACTATGTTGAATAGTAGAGGTGAGAGTGGGCACCCTTGTCTTGTTCCTGATTTCAGGTGAAATGCTTTCAATTTTTCACCACTGAGGACAATGTTTGCTGTGGGTTTGTCATGTATAGCTTTTATTATGCTGAGTTAAGTACCCTCTATTCCTGCTTTCTGGAGAGTTTTTTATCATAAATGGAATTTGAAGTTTGTCAAAGGCTTTTTCTGCATCTATTTGAGACAATCATATGGTTTATATCTTTCAATTTGTTAATGTGGTGTGTTACATTGATTGATTTGTGGATATTAAAGAAACCTTGCATTCCTGGGATAAAGCCCACTTGGTCATGATGTATGATCTTTTTAATATGTTGTTGGATTCTCTTTGCTAGAATTTTGTTAAGGATTTTTACATATATGTTCATCACTGATATTGGCCTGTAGTTTTCTTTTTTTGTGGCATCTTTGTCTGCTTTTGATATTAGGGTGATGGTGGCCTCAAAGAATGAGTTTGGAAGTTTGCCTTCTTCTGCAATTTTCTGGAAGCATTTGAGTAAAATAGGTGTTAGGTCTTCTCTAAATTTTTGGTAGAATTCAGCTGTGAAGCCATCTGGTCCTGGGCTTTTGTTTGCTGGAAGATTTCTGATTATAGTTTCGATTGCTGTGCTTGTGATGGGGCTGTTAAGATTTTCTATTTCTTCCTGGTTCAGTTTTGGAAAGTTATACTTTTCTAAGAATTTGCCCATTTCTTCCAAGTTGCCCATTTTATTGGCATAGAGCTGCTGGTAGTAGTCTCTTATGATCCTTTGTATTTCAGTGTTGTCTGTTGTGATCTCTCCATTTTCATTTCTAATTTTGTTGATTTGGTTCCTCTCCCTTTGTTTCTTGACGAGTCTGGCTAATGGTTTGTCAATTTTATTTACCTTTTCAAAAAATCAGCTTTTAGCTTTGTTGGTTTTTGCTATGGTCTCATTTGTTTCTTTTGCATTTATTTCTGCCCTAATTTTTAAGATTTCTTTCCTTCTACTAACCCTGGGGTTCTTCATTTCTTCCTTCTCTAGTTGCTTTAGGTGTAGAGTTAGGTTATTTGTTTGACATTTTTCTTGTTTCTTGAGGTAAGCCTGTATTGCTATGAACCTTCCCCTTAGCACTGCTTTTACAGTGTCCCATAGGTTTTGGGTTGTTGTGTTTTCATTTTCATTCATTTCTATGCATATTTTGATTTCTTTATTGATTTCTTCTATGATTTCTTGGTTAATAAGAAACGTGTAAGTTAGCCTCCATATGTTTGAATTTTTAATAGTTTTTTTCCTGTAATTGAGATCTAATCTTACTGCATTGTGGTCAGAAAAGATGACTGGAATGATTTCAATTTTTTTGAATTTCCCAAGGCTAGATTTATGGCCCAGGATGTGACCTATTTTGGAGAAGGTTCCGTGTGCACTTGAGAAAAAGGTGAAATTGATTGTTTTGGGGTGAAATGTTCTATAGATATCAATTAGGTCTAGCTGGACCCTTGTGTCATTTAAAGTTGGTGTTTCCTTATTAATTTTCTGTTTAGTTGATCTATCCATAGGTGTGAATGGGGTATTAACATCTCCCACTATTATTGTGTTATTGTTAACTTCCCCTTTCATTCTTGTTAGCATTTGCCTTACATACTGCGGTGCTCCTATGTTGGATGCATATATATTTATAATTGTTATATCTTCTTCTTGGATTGATCCTTTGATCATTATGTAGTGTCCTTCTTTGTCTCTTTTCACAGCCTTTATTTTAAAGTCTGTTTTATCTGATATGAGTATTGTGACTCCTGCTTTCTTTTGGGCTCCATTTGTGTGAAATATTTGTTTCCAGCCCTCCACTTTCAGTCTGTATGTGTCCTTTGTTTTGAGGTGGGTCTCTTGTAGACAGCATATATAGGGGTCTTGCTTTTGTATCCAGTCAGTCTTTGTCTTTTGGTTGGGGTATTCAACCCATTTCCATTTAAGGTAATTATTGATAGGTATGGTCCCGTTGCCATTTACTTTGTTGTTTTGGGTTTGAGTTCATCCAACCTTTCTGTGATTCCTGTCTAGAGAAGATTCTTTAGCATTTGTTGAAAAGCTGGTTTGGTGGTGCTGAATTCTCTCAACTTTTGCTTGTCTGTAAAGCTTTTGAATTCTCCTTCATATCTGAATGAGATCGTTGCTGGGTTCAGTAATCTGGGTTGTAGGTTATTCTCTTTCATTACTTTAAGTATGTCCTGCAATTCCCTTCTGGCCTGAAGAGTTTCTATTGATAGATCAGCTGTTATCCTTATGGGAATCCCCTTGTGTGTTACTTGTTGTTTCTCCCTTGCTGCTTTTAATATTTGTTCTTTGTGTTTGATCTTTGTTAATTTGACTAATATGTGTCTTGGGGTGTTTCACCTTGGCTTTATCCTCTTTGGGACTCTCTGGGTTTCTTGAACCCTGTCATTATTTCCTTCCCCATTTTAGGGAAGTTTTCAGCTATTATCTCCTTGAGTATTTTCTCATGGCCTTTCTTTTTGTCTTCTTCTTCTGGGACTCCTATGATTCGAATGTTGGGGTGTTTCACATTGTCCCAGAGGTCCCTGAGGTTGTCCTCATTTCTTTTGATCATTTTTTCTTTCTTCCTCTCTGCTTCATTTATTTCCACCATTTTATCTTCTACCTCACTTATCCTATCTTCTGCCTCCATTATTCTACTGTTGGTTCTCTCCAGAGTGTTTTTTATCTCATTTATTGCATTATTCATTTTTAATTGACTCTTTTATTATTTCTTCTAGGTCCTTGTTAAACATTTCTTGCATCTTCTCAATCCTTGTCTCCAGGTTATTTATCTGTAACTCCATTTTGTTTTCAAGATTTTGGATCATTTTTATTACCATTATTCTAAATTCTTTTTCAGGTAGATTCCCTATCTCCTCCTCTGTTGATTGGCTTGGTGGGCATTTTTCATATTCCTTTACCTGCTGGGTATTTCTCTGCCTTTTCATCTTATTTAGATTGCTGTGTTTGGGGTGGCCTTTCTGTATTCTGGTAGTCTGTGGTTCCTTTTTATTGGGGAGGTTTCTCCCAGTGTGTGGGGCTGGATATTTCGCTTGTCGAGGTTTGCTGGTTAGGGAAGCTTGCGTCGGTGTTCTGGTGGGTGGAGCTGGATTTCTTCTCTCTGGAGTGCAATGGAGTGTCCAGTAGTGAGGTTTGAGATGGGTCTATGGGTTTGGTGTGACTTTGGGCAGCCTGTATATTGACACTCGGGGCTATGTTCCTGCATTGCTGGAGAATTTGCATGGTATGTCTTGCTCTGGAACTTACTGGCTCTTGGGTGGTGGTTGGTTTCAGTGTAGGTATGGAGGTTTTTGGATGATCTCTTATTAATTAATGTATCCTGTAGTCAGGAGTTCTCTGGTGTTCTCAGGTTTTGGGCTTCAGCCTCTGGCATCTGGATTTCAGTCTTATTCTTCCAGTAGCCTCAAGACTTCTCCATCCATACAGCACTGATAATCAAACTTCTAGGTTAATGGTGAAAGGATTCTCCACAGTGAGCATCACCCAGAGAGGTTCACAGAGTTACATGAAGAAAAGAGGGAGGAAGGAGATAGAGGTGAGCAGGAGGAGAAAACGGGGGATTCAGAGAAGATAGACAGATCTAGGCAGTACTCTGTTCCCTAAGTGTTCTCCGCAGCCCAGAACACCCACAGAGATTCACAGATTTAGATTGAGAAGAGAAGGGGGAGGGAGGAAATAGAGGTGATCTGGGGGAGAAAAAGGAGAGTCAAAAGGGGGAGAGAGTGATCAAACCAGTAATCACACTCCTGAGTAAAAATGGGTACTGAAGGTTGAAGTCTTAAATGTCCAAAATTGATATCCAATACTGAAAAACAAAGATTAAAAATCTCGAGTAGAGGTTAGACTCTTAAAAATACAATATTAAAAAACAACAAAAACACAAAAAATGTAAGAAACATATATGAAGTTTGCTTTAAAAACAGGGTCCTTTTTTTGTGAGGTTATAGTGGGTTATAAAATGAAAATTAAGGAATGAGAGAGGAGTAATAGAGGACTCTGAAAAAAAGAGAGAAGAAAAATATTTTTAATTTAAAAAAAATAATAATAGTAAAAATATATCTAGGAATTTCTCTGGAGCTGTTGCGGGCAGTGTGGGTTTGGTTCAGTTTCAGATAGCTCCTTGTTCCAGCTTACACTTCTTGATATCTATAGGCCCCTTCCAGTGTAGTTGTGTTAACTACAGGGATTTTAGTCTGTTGCACCTGTCACTTCTAAAGCGGTTCCCTTTGTTTATTTGGCTTCTGTTTGCAGGTCTCTTCAGTGTCTAATTTCCACTCTGACACAAGTGGGCAGATGTGGTCTCTTGTTTAGGTTCGCTTGCTCAGTCGTACTGTGGGGAGGGAGGGGCCCTGCAGACAAATATCACTGGCATGTGAGGGGAGTACCCGCAGTGTTCCGGCCACACTGGGTTTGACCCCGCTCACAGCGTGTGTGCTTTCCCCGTCTACACAGCTCAGGCTCCAGGCTGCTCTCCAGGGAGCGGGCCCTGCGTTGCATGCACTTCCCAGGCCTAAGCCGCTCAGGTTCAGGTTTTCGGGTACTCCACAAAGACGCAGACTCGGTTGGGCCTGCGTTTTGTGCCTTCCCGGTCAGAGCAGCTGAGACAACCAGGAGCTCAATGAGCGCACTCTCCCCGGGTGCAGTGGGCCTTCTCCCCTCAGAGATCCCAGCCTCAGTTTCCGGGTGCACCGGTCGGGTGCTCCTTGTGTCTGTTCTAGGGAGCTGAATTCTGGCTGCGACCCTCCTGGCGGATGTCAACCATCCAGAATCTCAGGAAGTCTTTGGTTAGAAGCTGGAAGCCTGTTTGCAGTTTGGTAGGGGATGCCGTCTCTGGGGCCGAGTTTGCCCCTTTCCCCTCCCCGCTGCCTCCTGCCTCCAGCGGGGGTTGGGCCGGTCCACAGCTGGCTAGCTCTTCTCTGGTATTTGCTCAGTCCTTTGTTCTGGGAACAGGCAGTAGTGCATAAACTTAGGGCTTTCCCTAGGTTAATTCTCTCTCTCTTGCTATCCCACAGTTTAAGTTGCTCTCTCTCCTTAGCTCCCTCCGATTGCCCTCAGGGCTTTCAGGCCCGGTCCTTACCCTAAGCATTATCACCCGCTCCTCTCCGTTCAGCCCCCACTTGCTAGTGGCAGATGCGAGCGTCTGGGGTACTTTTCTGCTGGGAATTGTTTTTAGGCATGTAATCTGTGGGTTTTATTTATTTTTCCTCCCAGTTGGGTTGTCCTCCGAGATTCGAAAACTTCCCCTGGACCCACAGGTGAGAGGGTTTCCTGGTGTTTGGAAACTTCCTCTATTAAGACTCCCTTCCTGGGACGGATATCTCTCCCTAACTCTATTGTCTCTCTTTTTATCTTTTATATTTTGTCCTACCTCTTTTTGAAGACAATGGGCTGCTTTTCTGGGTGTCTGATGTCCTCTGCTAGCGATCACAAGTTGTTTTGTGGAGTTTGCTCAGAGTTCAAATGATCTTTCAATGAATTTGTGGGGGAGAAAGTGGTCTCCCGTCCTATTCCTCTGCCATCTTAGCTCCCTTCCCTATATAAGCACATTTTGAAAGGATCTCAAGGTACAAATGTTCTGCCCGTAGTCCGAGTCCCTGGTCGGGAAAGAAGACTCCTTGAAACAATGCAACTCGCAATAGGGGAATTTATTACTGACTTGAGCCAGGGCCTCCTGCCCTCACCAGGTGTGTGAGGACGAAAGGCCCCGAGCCCCACTTCTCTCGGGTATTTATTAGGTCAAAATAAGCAGCAGGTAGTTGGCGCAATCGGATTGGTTACACAGTGGGTAGTTGGCGCAAGCGGATTGGTTACACAGTTGCAAGGTAATTTTTGTTGGCCCAACGTGGGGCTTTCAGCTTTCCCCTGATAGGTTCCCTTTTTCCTGGCTAGGCATATGTTGATTGGCTGGCTCCAGGAGGCCTGATTATTATGTTACCCCGGGAACCCAGGCCTACTCCTAATCTAGGCTGCCTGCCATGGCGTTAGCCGTGACAGCCTCACATTTCCCCCCTGTCTTTGTACTTTTGTAGAGAAATCTTTCTCTTCACCCTGTGAAATTGACTGATATTGTTGTCTCAATACCATAATTTGGATGGAATTTGGCGCTCCCTAATAAATGAGACCAGACGGTTTAAAATGCATGGACCAAAGGTCAGTAACAATATTAATATTATGAGTGGGCCCAGGAGGGTGGAAATCAAAGTGGTCAACCAGGGGGAGCGCTGAAACCAAGATTTAAACCAGCCTTGTTGGGCTTTTCATTCTCTCTTTCGCTGGGCTAGTCTCTCTCTTACTTTCTGGAGAGATTTTTGTACCACCCCTGAATGGTCGATATAGAAACAGCATTTTTTCCCCAGTGCTGCACATAATCCTTCTTGTTGCAGAAACAACAAATCTAAACCTCTCTTATTCTGTAACACTACTTCAGCCAAGGAGCTCAAGGATTCTTGGAGGTGCGAAATGGACTGTTCCTGTGGTTTCGCAACCCCAAGCGGCACAATAAAAAGAGTCATCTCCCCCACATTTTTCAATTTGGTTTCGATCCCTTCTTCCCCCCCGGGCAGACATAGACAGGCTCCTGTTCGTAGTACTGTGGGCCTTTTCGCTCACAGTTACGGGTGAACAGACCGAAAGAGCCGTGGGCAAAGAACTTGGTCAGTTGGTGGGGACCAAACCCATTACCGTCAGCCGCCAGCACACACAAATCAAAGGTCAGTACTGGCCACCATGTCCCTTTGGGGGCCACGTTGGAGCTCGAATGAAGCACTTCTCCAGTCTCAGGATTGTAGATCACCCAAGTCAGGTTAGCTGGCTGATGGGGGTTGTGGCTGGTTGCTCTTGGGCCGATGAAAACTGTTATCAGCAGGAGAGTTAAGAGGGCTCCCGTCGTACGAGTTTCAGTTTCAAAGGATTTGACGGGTGAGGTCTTGCCTCCCATTCTGCTTGCATCTTCTCCTGTTCTTCTGGGGTGGCTTGCCGCACGTGATTGCAGTGAACCTAGGGCCCGATCTCGTCGACCTTAACAGCAGTAGGAGTGGTAAGGAGAACAACATAAGGGCCTTTCTATCTAGGTTCTAATGCTTTAGATTGGTGTCGTTTTACCCAAACCCAATCACCCGGGCCAATATTATGTGAGGGGATGGTCCCCTTGCTTGGACCCTCGTGTATCTCTCGAATTAATTTCTAAACATGGCTATGTACCTTACTTAATGCCATCAGTGTTTGCTGAAATTGTCCCAAGGTAGGGGGTGGTAGGCATTTTCTCTTGAATATAGGACATACAGGAGGGGGTCTTCTATACAGAATCTCAAAAGGGGTAAGATTCAGCTTATAAGGGGTGTTACGCGCTCAAAAGAGCGCGAAGGGAAGGAGGGTCACCCAGTCCCCGCCAGTCTCTATTGTCAACTTTATCAGAGTTTCTTTTAGGGTCCGATTCATTCTCTCAACCTGTCCTGAGCTCTGGGGATTATATTCACAATGTAACTTCCATTTTGTCCCCAGAGTTTGGGCCAGCCCTTGTACAATCTGGCTCACAAAGGCAGGTCCGTTATCAGAGCCCATAGTCACTGGCAGCCCATACCTAGGCATTATCTCCTCTAAGATCTTTTTAGCAACCACTGTTGCTGTCTCTCCCTTAGTGGGGAAAGCTTCTACCCATCCCGAGAAGGTATCTACCAGAACCAACAGATAGCGATACCCGTACTTGCCTGGTCTTACCTCAGTGAAATCTATCTCCCAGTGTTGCCCTGGCTCTTCCCCTCGGTACCTCGTTCCAGTGTGCTGCCTTTTCCCTGTCCTCATCAGCTGGCACGCTTTGCAAGCCTGGATTATCTCTCGTACAGTTGCATTTTGTCGAGGGAACCTCAGGCAGGCCGTCTGGAGAAGAGTCAAGGTCTTTTTTTTCTCCCAAGTGTGTAGTTGTGCATAGGTGACGACCCAGGATGGCAGGCAATATCAGGTTGTTGTTTTGATCTCGGTACCATCCATCTTTGTCATCCTTCTGGAGGGTGGTATCCTTGTTGATCCAAACGAGGTCAGTGAGGGAATAGTCGGGGACTGGCGGTAGAGTCCCCATACCAGGAGGTGGAAGTCCCATGGCTAATATGGGGGCGGCGTAGTCCTGGCCGGCCGCTTTTAGTAGGGCCCGTCTGCGTGTCTGGAAAGCCTGTTTTATTGGCTCAGTCCAAGTCCAGTTTGGGGTCTCTTTACTTCCCTCATACAAGGGCTTGGCCTTCTCAGCAAACTCCATGATCCACAGTCTACAATATCTAACAGTCCCCAAAAACTCTCTCACCTGGCGGGGGGTCTTGGGCTCTGGTATCTGCAATATTGTTTCCTTCATGGCCTGAGTTAGCCACCTTTGTCCCTGCCTGATCTTATACCCCAAATAGGTGACCTCTTGCCGGGTATTTGCTCCTTCGTTGCTCTAGCACGATATCCCAAGGTGCCTAGAGTCTGTAAGAGGTCACCGGTGGCACGGCTGCATGCCTCCTCTGTGGTTCCAGCCAACATAAGGTCATCCACATATTGCAGCAGGATGACCTCTGGGTGGCTGAGTCCAATATTCATAGAGGTCCTCACTCAAAGCCTCATTAAACAAGGTAGGGGAGTTTTTGAACCCTTGTGGGAGGCGGGTCCAAGTTAGTTGTACTACCGGTTGGACTTCCCCCTCAGTTCACTCAAAGGTAAATATTTCCTGGCTCTGGGCCGCCAGGGGTAGGCTGAAAAAAGCATCTTTCAAGTCCAACACAGTGTACCAAGTGTACTCAGGCAGCAGACTGTTCAGGAGGGTATACGGGTTGGGGACAGTAGGGTGTATGTCACTCACCCGCTTGTTGACTTCTCGTAGGTCCTGGACAGGTCTGTAATCCGTACTCCCTGGCTTCTTCACCGGTAGTAAGGGGGTGTTCCAAGGGGATTGGCACCGCTTAAGAATTCCGGCATCCATGAGCCGTCGAATGTGGGGAGTGATCCCCCGCCGAGCCTCCTGGCTCATAGGGTATTGCCTCACCCTCACAGGAGTCGCCTTGGCTTTTAGTTCGTTGACGACCGGATGTCTCTGTTTAGCCAGTCCCATTCCTGCTGTTTCTGCCCATACCAACGGGTATTTGTGGACCCACGGTGGTATATCTGGTGCTATAACCTCTGAGGGCTTAGGCACAAAAAGTCTGTATTCATCTCTTAAAGCTAGAGACAAGACATGTATCGGCTGTCCAAGTCCATCTGTGACTGACATTCCCCCAGGGTCAAAATGGATCTGAGCATTAACTTTAGTCAAATAGTCCCATCCAAGTAGAGGGGCTGGGCATTCTGGTATCACCAAAAACGAATGGGACACCTGGTGAGTCCTCAGATTTATTTTCCGTTCCGTAGTCCAACAATATCTTTTTGTCCCCGTGGCTCCCTGCACCAAGCTGGTTTTTCTAGACATTGGTCCCAGTTTTTGATTTAAAACAGAGTGTTGGGCGCCAGTGTCCACCATGAAGCCAACGGGTTTCCCCTCCACATGTATGGTTACCCAGGACTCGGGGAGGGGTGCCGAGTCTTGACTCCCCTAGTCACTGTCTTCCCCCGCATATAGAACTCGAGTTCCAGGGGAAATTCTCTCTCTCTGGGTTGTTCCTCTCTTCAGGTCCCTCTTAGGGCACTCCTTTTTCCAGTGCCCTCGTTCTTTGCAGTAAGAGCACTGATCTTTCTTTAGGGCCTGCCTTTTGGGTCTCTCTGTTTCTCCCGTCTGGGGGCCTCGAGGCTCCCTCAATTCTGTTCCGGCCTTTATCCCCACAAAAAGAATCTTGGCTAGCTCTCTCTGGTTCTTCTGGTTTTCCTTCACCCTATGTTCCCTATCTTCTTTCCTGATCTTCTCAGCTGGTTCCCTTTCTTCTCAACGAAGTCATTCCTCCCTTTCTTCTGGGGTCTCCCTATTATTAAATACCTTTTCAGCTGCTTTCAGTAAGTCTTGTATTGTCTGTTCTCTTAACCCCTCTATCTTTTGTAATTTCCTCTTAATATCTGGGGCTGCCTGATTCACAAACGCTAGTAGAACTGCAGCGCGTGATTCCTCAGCCTGGGGGTCCATGGGTGTATATTGCCTAAAGGCTTCCATTAGCCTCTCTAGGAAGGCTGACGGGCTCTCAGTGGGCTCTTGCCTTACTAAATTTACCTTTGCCAAATTTGTTGGCTTCCTAGCTGCGGCCCGCAGGCTAGCCATTAGAGTCTGGCGGTACACTCGGAGACGCTCCCTACCTTCCACTCGCTCAAAATCCCAGTTAGGCCGCAACAGAGGAAACCCCTCGTCCATGAGATGAGGCTGGGTGGTTGGTCTCCCGTCGACCCCCGGGACCCGTTTCTGCGCCTCTGCCAGGATTCGCTCCCGTTCTTCGGTAGTGAAGAGCACCTGCAACAGCTGCTGGCAATCATCCCAGGTGGGGTTATGAGTGAACAAAATGGGAAAAGGGCCAGTATTGATAGGTTCGCTCTCCGTCCGGGTTAGCTGGTCCCACCGGGACGGGGAGTGCCTGTACAGTAGATGAAGGTAACTCTGGGTCCCCATGATCCTTCTCACCCTTATTTCCTCTATTTCTTCTCTGGGGTCGGGGTTTCCTTATCCCTTCTGATTCATCGGGGGGGCTCCTCCCCCCAGGAGAACCTGCAACAGAGGAGGGGCATATGGCGGGGGCCTAATTTCCGTCTCTAAGTCAATCAGGTTCCGGTCCGAGGATTCCTGCAAGACCGGTTTTGGGCCCTTATTCTTCTTGGCTTCCTCTGGAGGAGTGGGAGTTTCCATAACCAGGGCCTGTACATTAGGAGAATCAGGGAGTTTGTGAACAAAAGGTTTTAACCATTCAGGTGGATCTTTTACTAGATCTTGCCAGACCATAACATATGGGACTTGGCTCGGGTGGCCCCAGGGATCAGGAGCCATAACTTTTTCTTTCACCGCCCGAATAATAGAAGGTTGAAAAGTTTCCTCTGGAGGCCATCCAACTTGGAAGGCGGGCCACTCTGCAGAGCAAAAGGTTATTAATTTACTCTTTGTAACCAGTAGCGACAGATCATATGCTCTAGCCCTGACATCCGAGAAATGATCAGTCATGAGAGAGAGTGAGGTAGATTTTCCTTGCTCCATAGCGAGAGTCAGAAGAAAGTCACCAAGAATTACCACCAAAAAATCTTATCGGGAGTGGTGGTTGGGCTTGTGGTATGCTTCGTGGAACTATTTGAGTGCCTTAGTCATTGCACGGAAGTTTTCTTGTTGGGGGCGGGCACCCTAAGGGTTTCTAGCCCGTTCCGTGACCCCCTTATCCTTTCATGGGAGTCTTCCAGTGGCAGGCGCCCTATCGGCTCTTAAGTGCCTGTCCCGTGCCCACACAGACGGGTTTTTATTTGGCCAGATTCTCGGTTTAGAATACGAGAAAAAAGAAAAGAGTTTCACCCTCTCGGGCTCCCGTTACTGGGGCTGACTTGTTGGGAGGCCTTCAGAATCCGCCAGGGAGTAGCCCTGGCCGGGACTCGTCAGTTGCCCCGACAACTGTCTGCCTGTTCACTGAAACTCCCAGAAACAGAAATGAGGCTCCAAGGCTCTATAGGAAGAAGTAGACAACGACACACCAGAGAACAACGAGACAGGAGACAATGCCGGCAGTTATACAGAAAAACACACAGACACACATCGGCCGACAACACAGATCCTCTGGAACAAGGGTCACCTTACCGAATGGCGTCCACTGTTCCCCAGATTCGGGCTTAGGAGAGGAGGTCTCCTTCCCACAGAGCTGGCTGCCTTCCGGCACGCTCGCTGGCCTCGGCCTCACACCAGCCGGAATGGCTAATCCGTTCCCTCATGGAAAGCTTTCCCTAACGCCAGACACCTTCCTGCATTTTAGCAGGGCCTCGGATTTACTCTGGTCTTTCTGCACCAGACACCTTCCTGCTTCACAGCAGGGCCCCGGATTTACTCTGGACTTTTCTAGACCTGCCTGAGCACCAGTGCTATTACCTGTCTTTTTCCCCCTTTGTTCCAAAGAGCATTCTTCCCCGGTCAAGCGATCCTGGACGAGCCCCCAAATGTTCTGCCCGTAGTACAAGTCCCCGGTCGGGAAAGAAGACTCCTCGAAACAATGCAACTCGCAATAGGGGAATTTATTACTGACTTGAGCCAGGGCCTCCTGCCCTCACCAGGTGTGTGAGGACGAAAGGCCCCGAGCCCCACTTCTCTCGGGTATTTATTAGGTCAAAATAAGCAGCAGGTAGTTGGCGCAATCGGATTGGTTACACAGTGGGTAGTTCGTGCAAGTGGATTGGTTACACAGTTGCAAGGTAATTTTTGTTGGCCCAACGTGGGGCTTTCAGCTTTCCCCTGATAGGTTCCCTTTTTCCTGGCTAGGCATATGTTGATTGGCTGGCTCCAGGAGGCCTGATTATTATGTTACCCCGGGAACCCAGGCCTACTCCTAATCTAGGCTGCCTGCCATGGCGTTAGCCGTGACAGCCTCACACAAAGATGTAGGAAATTTATCCACTATATTAACATTATATTGATATGTCATAACTACATTTCACTCATAATCAATTGAAAACGATTGCTCATTGCTTTCAACTTTACACAATTTCAATGCCTAATAAATAGCTATTAAACGAATGACAGAAATATTGCTATCTGAACTTTTCATAAAAACTAAATCCAACTAAATTGAAATTATATGAACATACTAACCTTATAGACTGGACAAAAGCAAATAAATTTTACTTGGTAAATTAATTATAAATTATCTATTTTTTCTACCAGATTTTGGAGATATCATTGACATTTAACACTAAGTTTGAGGCACACAGCATAATGATTTGACTTATGTTGGGCAGTAAGAAATTTTCCTTTACCCGTCTAGATTCATCTGTCTGGTCTAAGAATTAAACTGGCATGAGACAAACTAGCTGGAAAAAAATCAAAGTTTAATAACATCAACATATGAGAAAGACCCAGGAAATCTGAAAAACCCAAATGGCTGAAACCCTCACCTTAAAGAACATCTTTAACTAAAGACAAAAGAGGATGTCATGGATAGTATTTGAGACTTCCAAGGAGAGCAAAGTGGTTCATATGAAGACGGAAAAGGAAATGTTTGGCAAATGGGCCATGTAGACAATAGGACACAGAACTCTCTTAGATCTCTAGGCCCTGCTGTGTTTTCCCCACCACAACTAGCCATATTCTTTGTAGATGTCTCTGGTGATTGCTCTATTGGGGAATAGGCCCTTTATCTAAAAGTTTTAGGCAGTTAGGAGCAAGGTCAAAGTGTCTTCCTGAGACTTTGGGCCTAGATTTTTTGTTTGTTCCCAGCTTGACATAATCTACATGCCAAAGAAACGTTTTGAGGTGGCAAGTTTTGTTCTCCTACACTTACATACATCATGAAATGATAACCATGATAAGTTTAGTAAACATCTATCACCTCATACAGATAGAAAAGAAAAGACAAATAATATTTTTCCTTGTGATGAGAACTCTTAGGATTTATTCCTAACAACTTTCATATACAACATAGCAGTCTTAATTATATTAATCATGTTGCACATTACATTCCTGTACTTATTTATCTTCTAACTAGAAGTATGTACCCTTTGACCTCCTTCGTCCAACACCCTCCCAACCTCTGGTAACCACAAATCTTATCTCTTTTCCTATAAGTTTGTTTATTTGTCTTTTGAAATATACTTGGCCGACAACACTGTTTGTCTCTGGTGCACAGCATAGTGATTAGATATTTCTGTACATTATAAAATCATCACAACCCTAGTTACCATCTGTCATCCTACAAAAACATTATATTACTATTGACTATATTCTCCAGACTGTACATTTCATCCCTTTGACTCTTTATTTTGCAACTGGAAGTTTGTACCACTTAATCTCCCACACCTATTTCACGCATTCCCTGACCCCCCTCCCCTCTATCAAATTACTTTTTGACATCTAACTATACCATCGACTCAATGGATATGAATTTTAGCAAGCTCTGGAAGATGGTAAAGGACAGGAAAGCCTGGCATGCTACAGTCCTTGGTGTCACAAAGAGTTGGACAGAGCTGACCGACTTAACAACAACAACTACTACTACATCATCACCAATCCTATTACTCTCCTGACATTATTAGGAGCCTTCCAATCATAATCTTATAGTTTTCAAATGAAATACATTGTTTTAAAGATATAAAAATCCTAAGGCACATCTAGCTTCAGGTACTTCTCAATTTTTTTTTTCTCTCAAATATCTCATTCTTTCTCCATCTTTGTTTTCCTCTGTCTCTTAATGTCAATTTTCCTCATTCTTGGGATAAAACATAGCCACAAGCATCTTTAGGTTCATATCTCGCCAGCTTAGTAACTCGAGTGGAAAAGAATTTCTCATTTTCAGTAGTCCTAGCTAATATTTCAGGTTTACCTCTTAAATGGGACTTTTGTTCACATGCTCATGTTTTGACCAATTACCATAGCCAATTTGAGATATGCTGATTGGACATGGCTGTATCATATGTCCTTTCCTTTAGCCACAGTAGGGAATTCAGCTAAACTTAAACTAACTGGACTAAGACTAGAATGAGTTTTTCCACCATGAAAATCAGGATGCTATCAGCACAAGTATGTTACGGGGACACTAAGCAGGCAAAAATAAAATCCACTGCTTGTTCTCAAAATATACCAAAACATCTTAATCAGTATCCTATTTCTTACATTCAAAAAACTCAAAACTCAGTTTATAGTTTGTGCCAGTTACTTTTTCTGAGATTAATTTCGTGTTTCCACCCCTACCCCAAAATTGTGGCCACAGTTGCCCAAATAAGCCAAGGTCTTTCAAGTCTACTTTTTCTGACAGAGCCTTTCTCTACCAACACATAACTGCCATTTTCCATCTATAGAAACTAATAACTATATTTAAGGATTCAGATTCAAATATAATACCTCTGTGAAACATTTCCCAACTCCCATTAAATAATTGCTGCATAATTCTCTGTACATACACAATAAAACATATATAAATCTATTCTAAAATATTGTGTATTTTCATAGTTTCTAGATGGTGTTTTCCTCGATTTCTTTGCATTGTTCACTGAGGAAGGCTTTCTTATCTCTTCTGGCTATTCTTTGGAACTCTGCATTCAAATGGGAATATCTTTCCTTTTCTCCTTTGCTTTTCACTTCTCTTCTTTTCACAGCTATTTGTAAGGCCTCCTCAGACAACCATTTTGCCTTTTTGCATTTCTTTTCCATGGGGATGGCCTTGATCCCTGTCTCCTGTACAATGTAACGAACCTCCGTCCATAGTTCATCAGGTTCTCTGTCTATCAGATCTAGTCCCTTAAATCTATTCCTCACTTCCACTGTATAATCATAAGGGATTTGATTTATGTCATACCTGAATGGTCTAGTGGTTTTCCCTACTTTCTTCAGTTTAAGTCTGAATTTGGCAAGAAGAGTTCATGATCTGAGCCACAGTCAGCTCCTGGTCTTGTTTATGCTGACTGTATAGAGCTTCTCCATCTTAGGCTGCAAAGAATATAATCAATCTGATTTCGGTGTTGACCATCTGGTGATGTCCATGTGTGGAGTCTTCGCTTGTGTTGTTGGAAGAGGGTGTTTGCTGCGACCAGTGCGTTCTCTTGGCAAAACTCTATTCACCTTTGCCCTGCTTCATTCTTTACTCCAAGGCCAAATTTGCCTGTTCCTCCAGGTGTTTCTTGACTTCCTACTTTTGCATTCCAGTCCCCTATAATGAAAAGGACATCTTTTTTGGGTATTAGTTCTAAAAGGTCTTGTAGGTCTTCACAGAACCGTTCAACTTCAGCTTCTTCAGTGTTACTGGTTGGGGCATAGACTTGGATTACCGTGGTGTTGAATGGTTTGCCTTGGAAATGAACAGAGATCATTCTGTCGTTTTTGAGATTGCATCCAAGTACTGCATTTCAGACTTTTTTGTTGACCATGATGGCTACTCCATTTCTCCTATGAGATTCCTGCCCACAGTAGTAGATATAATGGTCATTTGAGTTAAATTCACCCATTGCAGTACATTTTAGTTCGCTGATTCCTAGAATGTCAACATTCACTCTTGCCATCTCCTGTTTGACCACTTCCAATTTGCCTTGATTCATGGACCTAACATTACAGGTTCCTATGCAATATTGCTCTTTTCAGCATAGGACCTTGCTTCTATCACCAGTCACATCCACAACAGAGTGTTGTTCTTGCGTTGGCTCCATCCCTTCATTCTTTCTGGAGTTATTTCTCCACTGATCTCCAGTAGCATATTGGGCACCTATCGACCTGCGGAGTTCCTCTTTCAGTATCCTATCATTTTGCCTTCTCATATTGTTCATGAGGTTCTCATATGACCAACCTAGATAGCATATTAAAAAGCAGAGACGGGGAGGAGCCAAGATGGCGGAGGAGTAGGACAGGGAGACCACTTTCTCTCCTACAAATTCATCAAAAGAATAACTGAACGCAGAGCAAACTTCACAAAACAACTTCTGATCGCTAGCTGAGGTCATCAGGCGCCCAGAAAAGCAGCCCATTGTCTTCGAAAGGAGGTAGGACAAAATATAAAGGATAAAAAGTGAGACAAAAGAGCTAAGGACAGAGATCCATCCCGGGAAGGGAGTCTCAATAGAGGATGTTTCCATACACTGGGAAACCCTCGCACTGGCGGGCCTGGGGGAAGTGTTTGAATCTTGGAGGGCAACCTGACTGGGAGGGAAACAATAAATAAAACCCACAGATTATGAGCCTAAAAGCAACTCCCAGCAGAAAAGTACCCCAGACACCCGCATCCGCCAGCAGCAAGTGGGGGCAGAACGGAGAGGAGCGGGCGGCATTGCTTTGGGTGGGGTCGGGCCTGAGTGCCCTGAGGACAATCGTAGGGAGCTTTTGTGAGTTGCCAACTTAAACTGTGGGACAGCAAAAGAGAGAGAGAAAATTAACCTGCCCGAAAACACTGCCGGCCGTTCGCAGAACAAAGGGACTGAGAAAGTCCCGAGAAGAGCTCGCAGGCTGCGGACCGGCACAGCCCAGCCGGAGGCAGGAGGCAGAGGGGAGGGGAAGGGGGCAGGCTCGGCCCCAAGGACCACATCCCCTGCCGCACTGCAAACAGGCCTCCACTTTCTAATCAAAGACCTCCTGAGATTCTGGATGGTTGACATCCCCCGGGAGGGTCGTGGCGAGAGAGAGGGTGCAGGCACCTGACCGGCGCGGGTGGGGACTGGGGCTGGGGACGCGGAGGGCAGAAGGCGCACACACCCGACTGGCACCGGCGGAAACTGAGACTGGGACCGTGGAAGGGAGTGGGCGCGCCACACCCGGGGAGAGTGCGCCCGTCAAGCCCCTGGCCGCCTGGACCACTCTGAGGGGGAAGGCACAAAGAGCAGGCGCAGCTTTTTGTTCCGCACTTTTGTGGAACAGTCGAAGGCGGCAGCGTGGGGCACGCTCCACATAGAGCAGCTGGGAGCCTGAGCAGCACAGACGGAGAAAGCAGCGCCAGCCCCTCCCCGCGTGCCAGCACCTCCTGGCAGCGCGACGGAACTAGCTACCTGAATAAGAGTCCACCTCCGCCCGCCTGTGTCAGGGCAGAAATGAGGCTCTGAAGAGACCGGCAAACAGAAGCCAAATAAACAAAGGGAACCGCTTTGGAAGGGACTGGTGCAACTGATTAAATCCCTGTAGAAAACATCGACTACACCGGAAGGGGCCTGTAGATACCGAGAAGTGTAAGCTGGAACGAGGAGCTATCTGAAACTGAGCCGAACCCACACTGAACGCAACAGCTCCAGAGAAATTCCAAGATATATTTTAACTTTTTTGTTCTTTTAGTAGGAAAAAAAAAATTCTTTCTTCTTTTTTATTTTTTTCTCTTTTATTTTCCTTTAAAATTTCCTATTACTCCCAAATTACTCCTTAACTTTCATTTTCATAGATTTTTATGATTTTTTTAATTAGGAAAAAAAATTATTTTTCTTTCTTTCTTTTTTTTTTTCTTCTTTTTTTTTCCTTTTTCTCTTCTAATTTCTATTTTTCTTTTTCACTTATTTCTTTTAAAGTCCTCTGGTACTCCTCTACTACTCCTTAATTTTCATTTTCAATACACTATAACCTTACAAAAAAAAAAAAAGAAGCCCTATTCCAGACACAGCAATCTAAACAAGATGAAAAAGCAAAGAAATACCCAACAGGTAAAGGAACATGAAAAATGCCCACGAAGTCAAACAAAAGAGGAGATAGGGAATCTACCTGAAAAACAATTTAGAATAATGATAATAAAAATGATCCAAAATCTTGAAAACAAAATGGAGTTACAGATAAATAGCCTGGAGACAAAGACTGAAAAGATGCAAGAAATTTTTAATAAAGACCTAGAAGAAATAAAAAAAGAGTCAATTAAAAATGAATAATGCAATGAATGAGATCAAAAACACTCTGGAGGGAACCAAGAGTAGACTAACGGAGACAAAAGATAGAATAAGTGAGGTAGAAGATAAAATGGTGGAAATAAATGAAGCAAAGAGGAAAAAAGAAAAAAGGATCAAAAGAAATGAGGACAACCTCAGGGACCTCTGGGACAATGTGAAACACCCCAACATTCGAATCATAGGAGTCCCAGAAGAAGAAGACAAAAAGAAAGGCCATGAGAAAATACTCGAGGAGATAGTAGCTGAAAACGTCCCTAAAATGGGGAAGGAAATAGCCACCCAATTCCAAGAAACCCAGAGAGTCCCAAACAGGATAAAGCCAAGGAGAAACACCCCAAGACACATATTAGTCAAATTAACAAAGATCAAACACAAAGAACAAATACTAAAAGCAGCAAGGGAGAAACAACAAATAACACACAAAGGGATTCCCATAAGGATAACAGCTGATCTATCAATAGAAACCCTCCAGGCCAGAAGGGAATGGCAGGACATACTGAAAGTAATGAAAGAGAATAACCTACAACCTAGATTACTGTACCCAGCAAGGATCTCATTCAGATATGAAGGAGAATTCAAAAGCTTTACAGACAAGCAAAAGCTGAGAGAATTCAGCACCACCAAACCAGCTCTTCAACAAATGCGAAAGGATCTTCTCTAGACAGGAAATGCAGAAAGGTTGTATAAGCGTGAACTCAAAACAACAAAGTAAATGGCAATGGGACCACACCTATCAATAATTACCTTAAATGTAAATGGGTTGAATGCGCCAATCAAAAGAGAAAGATTGGTTGAATGGATACAAAAACAAGACTCCTATATATGCGGTCTACAAGAGACCCACCTCAAAACAAGGGACACATACAGACTAAAAGTGAAGGGCTGGAAAAAAATATTTCACGCAAATGGAGACCAAAAGAAAGCAGGAGTCGCAATACTCATATCAGATAAAATAGACTTTAAGATAAAGGCTGTGAAAAGAGACAAAGAAGGACACTACATAATGATCAAAGGATCAATCCAAGAAGAAGATATAACAATTATAAATATATATGCACCCAACATAGGAGCACCACAATATTTACGGCAAATGCTAATGAGTATGAAAGAGGAAATTAATACTAACACAATAATAGTGAGAGACTTTAGTACCCCACTCACAACTATGGATAGATCAACTAAACAGAAAATTAACAAGGAAACACAAATCTTAAATGACACAATGGACCAGCTAGACCTAATTGATATCTATAGGACATTTCACCCCAAAACAATCAACTTCACTTTTTTCTCAAGTGCATACGGAACCTTCTCCAGAATAGATCACATCCTGGGGCATAAATCTAGTCTTGGAAAATTCAAAAAAATTGAAATCATTCCAGTCATCTTTTCTGACCACAGTGCAGTAAGATTAGATCTCATTTACAGGAAAAAAAGTGTTAAAAATTCGAAGATATGGAGGCTAAATAACACGCTTCTGAATAACCAACAAATCATAGAAGAAATCAAAAAAGAAATCAAAATATGCATAGAAATGAATGAAAATGAAAACACAACCACCCAAAACCTATGGGACACTGTAAAAGCAGTGCAAAGGGGAAGGTTCATGGCATTACAGGCTTACATCAAGAAACAAGAAAAAAGTAATATAAATAACCTAACTCTACACCTAAAGTAATTAGAGAAGGAAGAAATGAAGAACCCCAGGATTAGTAGAAGGAAAGAAATCTTAAAAATTAGGGCAGAAATAAATGCAAAAGAAACTAAAGAGACCATAGCAAAAATCAACAAAGCTAAAAGCTGGTTTTTGGAAAAAATAAACAAAATTGACAAACCATTAGCAAGACTCATTAAGAAACAAAGAGAGAAGAACCAAATTAACAAAATTAGAAATGAAAATGGAGAGATCACAACAGACAACACTGAAATACAAAGGATCATAAGAGACTACTACCAGCAGCTCTATGCCAATAAAATGGACAACTTGGATGAAATGGACAAATTCTTAGAAAAGTATAACTTTCCAAAACTGAACCAGGAAGAAATAGAAAATCTTAACAGGCCCATCACAAGCAAGGAAATCGAAACTGCAATCAGAAATCTTCCAGCAAACAAAAGCCCAGGACCAGATGGCTTCACAGCTGAATTCTACCAAAAATTTAGAGAAGAGCGAACACCTATCTTACTCAAACGCTTCCAGAAAATTGCAGATGAAGGTAAACTTCCAAACTCATTCTATGAGGCCACCATCACCCTAATTCCAAAACCAGACAAAGATGCCACAAAAAAAGAAAACTACAGGCCAATATCACTGATGAACATAGATGCAAAAATCCTTAACAAAATTCTAGCAAAGAGAATCCAACAACATATTAAAAAAAATCATACACCATGACCAAGAGGGCTTTATCCCAGGAATGCAAGAATTCTTTAATATCCACAAATCAATCAATGTCATACACCACATTAACAAACTGAAAGATAAAAACCATATGATTATCTCAATAGATGCAGAGAAAGCCTTTGACAAAATTCAACACTCATTTATGATTAAAACTCTCCAGAAAGCAGGAATAAAAGGAACATACCTCAACATAATAAAAGCTATATATGACAAACCCACAGCAAGCATCACCCTCAATGGTGAAAAATTGAAAGCATTTCCCCTGAAATCAGGAACAGACAAGGGTGCCCACTCTCACCACTACTATTCAACATAGTGTTGGAAGTTTTGGCCACAGCAATCAGAACAGAAAAAGAAGTAAAAGGAATCCAGATAGGACAAGAAGAAGTGAAACGCTCTCTGTTTGCAGATGACATGATCCTCTACATAGAAAACCCTAAAGACTCTACCAGAAAATTACTAGAGCTAATCAATGAATATAGTAAAGTTGCAGGATATAAAATTAACACACAGAAATCCCTTGCATTCCTATACACTAACAATGAAGAAACAGAAAGAGAAATTAAGGAAACAATACCATTCACCATTGCAACGAAAAGAATAAAATACTTAGGAGTATATCTACCTAAATAAACAAAAGACCTATACATAGAAAACTATAAAACACTGATGAAAGAAATCAAAGAGGACACAAATAGATGGAGAAACATAACGTGTTCATGGATTGGAAGAATCAATATTATCAAAATGGCTATTCTACCCAAAGCAATCTATAGATTCAATGCAATCCCTATCAAGCTACCAACGGTATTTTTCACAGAACTAGAACAAATAATTTCACAATTTGTATGGAAATACAAAAAACCTCGAATAGCCAAAGTAATCTTGAGAAAGAAGAATGGAACGGGAGGAACCCACCTGCCTGACTTCAGACTCTACTACAAAGCCACAGTCATCAAGACAGTATGGTGCTGGCACAAAGACAGAAATATAGACCAATGGAACAGAATAGAAAGCCCAGAGATAAATCCAGGAACCTATGGACAACTTATCTTTGACAAAGGAGGCAAGGATATTCAATGGAAAAAAGACAACCTCTTTAACAAGTGGTGCTGGGAAAACTGGTCAACCACTTGTAAAAGAATGAAACTAGAACACTTTCTAACACCATACACAAAAATAAACTCAAAATGGATTAAAGATCTAAATGTAAGACCAGAAACTATAAAACTCCTAGAGGAGAACATAGGCAAAACACTCTCCGACATGAATCACAGCAGGATCCTCTATGACCCACCTCCCAGAATATTGGAAATAAAAGCAAAACTAAACAAATGGGACCTAATGAAACTTAAAAGCTTTTGCACAATGAAGGCAACTATAAGCAAGGTGAAAAGACAGCCCTCAGATTGGGAGAAAATAATAGCAAATGAAGAAACAGACAAAGGATTAATCTCAAAAATATACAAGCAACTCCTGAAGCTCAATTCCAGAAAAATCAATAACCCAATCAAAAAAATGGGCCAAAGAACTAAACAGACATTTCCCCAAAGAACACATACAGATGGCTAAGAAACACATGAAAAGATGCTCAACATCACTCATTATCAGAGAAATGCTAATCCAAACCACAATGAGGTACCATTACATGCCAGTCAGGATGGCTGCTATCCAAAAGTCTACAAGCAATAAATGCTGGAGAGGGTGTGGAGAAAAGGGAACCCTCTTACACTGTTGGTGGGAATGCAAACTAGTACAGCTACTATGGAAAACAGTGTGGAGATTTCTTAAAAAATTGGAAATAGACCTGCCATATGACCCAGCAATCCCACTCCTGGGCATACACACTGTGGAAACTAGATCTGAAAGAGATACGTGCACCCCAATGTACATCTCAGCACGGAAGCAACCTAGGTGCCCATTAGCAGATGAATGGATAAGGAAGCTGTGGTACATATACACCATAGAATATTACTCAGCCATTAAAAAGAATTCATTTGAATCAGTTCTAATGAGATGGATGAAACTGGAGCCCATTATACAGAGTGAAGTAAGCCAGAAAGGTAAAGAACATTACAGCATACTAACGCATATATATGGAATTTAGAAAGATGGTAACAATAACCCTATATGCAAAACAGAAAAAGAGACACAGAAGTACAGAACAGACTTTTGAACTCTGTGGGAGAAGGCAAGGGTGGGATGTTTCGAAAGAACAGCATGTATATTATCTATGGTGAAACAGATCACCAGCCCAGGTGGGATGCATGAGACAAGTGCTCGGGCCTGGTGCACTGGGAAGACCCAGAGGAATCAGGTGGAGAGGGAGGTGGGAGGGGGGATCGGGATGGGGAATGCGTGTAACTCTATGGCTGATTCATATCAATGTATGACAAAACCCACTGAAATGTTGTGAAGTAATTAGCCTCCAACTAATAAAAAAAAATTAAAATAAAAAAAATTTTTTTAATAAAATAAATGGGAAAAAAAAAAAAAGAAAAAAGCAGAGACATTACTTTGCCAGCAAAGGTCCGTCTGGTCAAAGCTAAGGTTTCTCCAGTGGTCATGTATGGATGTGAGAGTTGGACTGTGAAGAAAGCTGAGCACTGAAAAATTGATGCTTTTGAACTGTGGTATTGGAGAAGACTCTTGAGAGTCCCTTGGACTGCAAGGAGATCCAACCAGTCCATCTTAAAGGAGATCAGTCCTGGGTGTTCATTGGAAGGACTGATGCTGAAGCTAAAACTCCAGTACTTTGGCTACCTCATGCGAAGAATTCACACACTGGAAAAGACCCTGATGCTGGGAGGGATTGGGGGCAGGAGGAGAAGGGGATGACAGAGGATGAGATGGCTGGATGGCATCACTGACTCGATAGGCATGAGTTTGAGTAGACTCCAGGAGTTGGTGATGGACAGGGAGGCCTGGTGTGCTGTGATTCATGGGGTCGCAAAGAGGTGGACATGACTGAGCGACTGAACTGAGCTGAGATGGTGTTTGCCTCACCTGGTCTGTATCACTTGGCAATACAAACTGCTCCAACAATTGACATATCTGTAGAGCTAGGACAATAACTGACCCAGTTTATGTTGGATGGATTAATTATTAAATAAGACAAATTAAATAATCTCAAATTCAGTAGCCAAATCTTGTCTTTACATGAATAATTTGAATGAAAAACTCTCAAACAAGTGTTAAGTGGGGCTTGCAGTATTAACGAGTCCAGAAATTCTTAGAGGTCTCCTTCAGGTAGCATAACAAATAAGCATTCGTTTATTTTCACCAGTAGATAAAGACATCCGGGTTGCACTAAGACACATGGAACAAAATCAGCAAAGTTGGTACTCATTACCATAGGCAAAATAAATATTACGTATCCATTTTTTAAAGTTCCTGTGATAGTCTGACTAGTTTTGTTTGCAAGAGACACAAGGACAAAAATGAAATCGAATGCTTTTGTGGAGAAGAAATTCCCTGGATGAGCAGAAAAGCCTGCCCAAGTTTTGGTGTTTTTTTGTTCGTTTGAAACAGGATTGAGGGGTCTTATAATCAAGATGCAGCCATTAAGAGCTAAAAGGGAGAGGACACATTGAAGAGAGTCAACCAAGACCCTGGTGAATTATCAAAAACTCTGAACTACTTTCTTAGTGAGAGTCTACGGTCTGAGCAACTCATGAGGAGAAAAGGCAGCGGTCCCGCGGCACCTGGAAATGAGGAATGCTACATTTAAGGAACCTGACTTGGGCGTGGCATTTTGAAGCCGGTGTCATGTAAAATGTAGCGAATGAAAATGCCTTCTGAAAGCCTGAGAACAGGCTGCGGCGGGGCAGAGCTGGGGGGGAAGGGGAAGAGTTTAAGGATGGTGCTTGGTACATTATAAACCCTCAGAAATACTGGCTGCTTTTGAATGAAATGAAACCCAACCTGAATCCAGCCCCTACTCAGTTCCTTACGGAAGACAATGGTTGCCTAGGCAACGCCTAAGCAAGTTCGGATGTAGAGGCGGATGTCAACTGTTGCCTCACCAGAGAGTACAGAGCTGAGGTGCCATAGCGGAGTAGAGGAGCTGCGGGGAACTTAGGCTGACGGTCTGACCGAGTGTGTTCCGGTCACTCCCGGGTGGAAGCATAAACTAAATACAATTTGACTGCGGTTTTAGCGTTTCAGCACTATGTCATGAACTTCACATAATTTTACACTTGTTCATCGAGATGGAAAGCTCAGATTCCGACGATGAAGAAGACAGCGTTTCGGTCCGACGCAGAGATCAGAAAGACAGAAAAGCTCGAGAAGATGATTACTACAGATTCGTAAGTGATCTGAGTGAAGAAGATTACATACTTATGAGGGACAACAATTTGCTCGGCCCCCTAGGTGAAAGTACAGAAGAAGAGTTGTTGCAGAGACTGCAATTAATGAAAGAAAACCTACGACAAAACTCAGATGAAAATCCAGGTATATTTCTCTTTGGAGGGAATAGGATGGGATGAAAAAGGAACTTCATAGTATTAGATAATCACTTCATAATAGTAAATAGTAAATTATTAAGAAGTGGCATAAATTATTAGGTAAGGAACTTCTCATAAAAAAGAACTGACATTGACTTGGTTTGCGGTGAGAATGCCAGGGTAGGTTCTTTTTTTCCTGATTCACATTTGGGTTGTTTTAACTGGGAAACAGTGTGAGGTAGACTATTGGTTTTTGTTTGGTTTTTGGTTTTGTACCTCAGTGGAACGTTCCTCCTATGTCCCGAATTATTTTCTCTATCTATGAAAGTGAAAGTCACTCCGTCGTGTCAGACTCTTTGAAACCCCATGGACTATAGAGTCCATGGAAATATCCAAGTCAGAATACTGGAATGGAGGGGATCTTCCCAACCCAGGGATGGAACCCAGGTCTCCCGTTTTCCAGGTGGATTCTTTATCAGTTGAGCCACAAGGGAAGCCCAAGAATACGGGAGTGGGTAGACTATCTCTTCTCCAGCAGATCTTCCCGACCCAGGAATCCAACTGGGGTCTCCTGCATTGCAGGCAGATTATTTACCAACTGAGTTATGAGGGAAGCCCTCTCTATCCATATACATGTGTAAAAAAAAAAAAAAAAGCAAAAAGAAATATTTTATATTCTAACCAAATAGTTCTCAACTGGGGACTGTTTTGCTCTCCCCCACCCCAAGGGACATTTGACAATAGCTGGAGATATTTTCGGTCTTCACAGAGGGAGGCATGGGTGTTACTAGATCTAGTGGGCAGAGGCCAGAGATGCTGCCAAATATGACACAACACACAGGGTAGCTCCCCAAAATAAGAATTGCCCAGTTCCAAAATGTAAATAGTTCTAAGGCTGAGAAACCCTGCTGGAACCTCAGATCTGGTGCCTTCTCTCCCAGTGTGAAATAGAGGATTTTACTATCTAATGAAGAGGATACTATCACTTTGGTTCTTGAATATGGTCTTATATGTGCCATGCTAGGTTCAGTCTATTCATTTGATCTGACTTTCAGCTTAATGCCAATTAAAAACCTTGGTAATATTAAGAAGTATTCAAAATTCATATACTTTTAAACCTATAACCTTTGTTTATATTTGGGCAATAATCTTATATTGTAAAACAACTTAGACATTATCAAAAGCATATAAGAGCCTAGGAGTAGTGATGTTGGAGACTAATGAGAATTAGACAATAATATCAATTGAATTAAAATACTAGCACTGTATGTTAACTGGTGTTTACCTTGTAGAATTGCTTTGGTGTTTTGACAGTGGACTGAAAAAAAAAAAATGTCTCTTGACATGCCTCCCACAGTGGTATACAGGGCTGTGTATATGACGAAATATTGAAAAACAGACTTCCTTCAGATACCCTCTGAATTTATCTAGGATTAGTGTACTCTTTTTCAGATGAAATTGAAACTTCCCTGCCTTTACTTATAAATCTAGATAATATAGCTTTTAAAGTATCAACTCTGTAAATATGAAATCAGTTGAAAACATCTGAGTGTTTAAGTTCTCATTTTTGTTTGCTTTTTAAACCAAGTTTCAGAGTGCTACTTTATGATGGTTCCAATTTTGGTAGTTCTTTTATGGCCCCTCCCCCCCTTTTTTAATTCACAGAGAGACATGCTTCAGATGATACATCCAGTGATGACTCTGTACTAGACTGCCTTACTACTTCCGGACAAACTGAAAATGTGACAAGTGAGCAAAAAGAATATCCGTCTTGGGGAGAAGACAGCCAAAGTAGTGCTAATAGTGATGAGCTCAGATTTGGCTTAGAAAGAAATCTTGACTGGGATGATGAAAACTCAAATCCAGAGGATGAATGTGTAGCATCTGCAAAACTTCCCAGGAGAGAAGATACGGAAGACAGCCAAAGACAACTGGAAAATCCACAGTCTGAGCCACTATTTACAACACCATCTGCATCAGAACAAGATACAATGGAAACATTAATGGAAGTCCCACTGACTAGAAGTCAGAGAAGACTAAGAAGTAGGAGCCCAGTCTATCGCAGAACCAGAGCAAGGACTGACAGTTGGTCACCTCCACATTCACGGTGGGAATATTTTCCAAGTACTAATGAAGATATACCATCTCAGACTTTTAAAGAACCTCCCATATGTGAGAATGAGACATTTTCTAGAACTGGGCATGAAGAAACATTGAGACAGCAAATGCCTCGACATGAGTTGCAAACTAGGGATCTTACTGAAACTTCTACAACTAGGAATGCTGCAGATGAAGAATGTGATTCAGATACAACATGCAGTAGTGAATCTTGGGAAGTGATGGAAACAAATCTAACCACACCCTTCAATCTTGAAGTAGAACGAGTTCATTGTCCAGCATGTTCTCTGATAGACAGCAGAATTAGTAGAACTCAGTTAACATCTGACTCCCTGAACATCACTACCACTTCAGAAAGTGAGGAAGAAGTACTTCAGCCTATGCTTTCATATTCTGATGAGGGCAATGAGAGTGCTTCTGTCAATACCATCAGAAATCCCGTTCATAGAATTTTAAATATAACAACTGTTTCATTTCCGAGTATATCATGGCAGACAATGATAGGATTTAGTTACTCAAGTAATCTTATGGACAGTGACAGTAATTTAGAGCATAGTGTCTCACCTCCAAGTGAATACATAGAAAGGGCAGAATCACCAAATGAAAGACATGGACCCAGTGGTAGTGATAGTCGACCTGGTTCTGCTTCAAATGCTAGATATAATCCTGATTTAAGTTTAATAGTGATCTCAGACTCAAGCCCCTATTCAATTTCTAGTTCTGCATCCAGTCCTATCTTAATTTCTAGCTCAAATGATGAAGATTCAGAAACTAGCTCTCTGATCTTGGTAGAGAATGAAGAAAGAATCTTATCAATAGGCTTATCAGAGACTGGGCAAGAACATGGACGAATGTCCCCAATAATACTTGACGATAGTGACTCTGGGTCCTCCATTAGCCTGGATGAGTTTCTCTTATTAAATGAAGCAGACCCACACCAAACTACAGGCCTTACAACAACACAGATTGAAAACTTGCCTTTAAGATATTTTGCAGAGAATGATTCACATGAAGTGTGTACCATTTGCATCACAGAATACACCGCAGGCAACATGCTACGCATCCTTCCATGTTCCCATGAATACCATTGTGCCTGCATCGATCGATGGCTGGAAGAACATTCGAACTGCCCTATTTGTCGTGGGCCAGTTGTGGATCCACCTGAGGCAGATAATTCTATGTGAGATCTGAATTCTCGGATATATAAAGTGTTATAATGATGAAAAAAAAAACAGCTGCCTTATGTCCACTTTTAGAGTTATTTATGTTGAAGTATAACTATCTGAATCTATATGTAACAATTGGAACTGAATTACTTGTTCCTGAAGAAATCATTGGGCTTCCCCAAATTTCTGTTTCATAATAAAAGGAAATATTAAAAAGTCAAACAGTGTTATCCTATCTGACAATAAAAATGAGTTACACACCATAGCAGTGCATTGAATTTCAATAGAAATGTAGTCTGTGCACTGGATTGTGATATTCCTGATGCCATGACAGAAATGTTCTAATATGATATAATCAATCCAGATAGATCCTAGTAGTACCTTCTAGTCATATAAATCCCAGATATCTCTTGGCCGTGTTCAATCCTGGTTGTTCATGCAAAGAAACAAGAACCCACTAAATAATTTAGAAGCAATTTAAGACTGCATTAGAGTCATTCACATTAAAAAGTCATGTTATATTCATAGAATGCCATAAAAAGCTTTGAAACCCTTCTCTTCCAGTTTATCCCTTATCCAGTTTATCTCTTCCATTTATCCCTTCTCCAGCAGTTTATCCCACACTCCCCAATACTACCTTAATGTTTCTCCTATTCCCCACTACCAATGTATTAGTCAGAATCCAACCAAAAGCTGATGGCACACTTTAAAAGAGTGACGGAATATCATTTAATGAGGTGACTAAAATGTGAAAATAATGAACAGAAACCAAGAGATGATGAATACCCAGAGGCTAGCAACTGAGAAGCCAGTATTAGAACCCCCAGGTTTGAAGGGGCATAGAGAGATGATAGTTCCTGCAACCCCAAATGTCTTAAGAGGTGTAGTAGAAATCCACCCAGCGAGAGCTATAAGCTGAGAAAATGGCAGCCACTGCCAATCCAAAGTTTTGGAGGGGGTGCATCACAGAAATGAATACCCTTACCTTCTTTCCTCCTGACTTCTAATCTTTTGTCAGTAGTCCACATTAGCCAAATCTAACCTGAAGGACTGATGCTGAAGCTGAAGCTCCAATACTTTGGCTACCTGATGGGAAGAACCAATTATTGCAAAAGACCCTATTGGCCAGTACAAAAAATTTTCCTTAACATTTTCCATCCTGGTGAGAGTACATTGTATTACAACCTGTGGCAACAATCATGACTTTGTACAATGTGCAACCTGTTCAAATGCAGGCTGTGTTAAGTATAAACCTGCTCTAAAAATTTAAAGTCAGAAACATCACTGACCTTTATTTCCTATGTGACTTGCTGGTAGCCACAGTATTTGCACATAACTACATAATATAAATGGGGAATGGTGGTGAAGTTTTTAAATTCACTTTTGAGCTAGCATATTTTCCACACAGAAGATAGCTGCATGGCCATACATGAAGACTTAGGTCAAACCTCTGAAACTGACATTAACTAATACTGAAATTTGTTTGAATATTCTGATTTTTATCAAGCATTTCTGATACCAGGTGTACTTCATCTACTATGAGTAGAATAATTATAACAGTACTTGGTTTTCATACTATCCTAACAGGTTCCAGTCTTCCAAAGGATGATAATTGCTTAATTAATGCTTCAGTACATTCACATACACCTTCTGTGGTTGACAGAATTCTATGATGACACCTAATGATCCTTGTAGTAGCCCCTCTCCTTGAGTATGAGACCTGTAAATGTGATGGAATATTGTTCCCATTGTTAGATTATGATAAACAGCACAGTTGATTGGGAAATTATACAGAGTGAGCTTGTCCCAATCAGGTGACCACTTAAAAGGCACAGAGAGGACTTCTAATCCATATAAGATGGTTTATGCTCCTCTTTCCCTGCTCCCTTTTTATAAGCCCAACTATATATCCTGGAAACAGTATAAGACAACCAAATATGAGCTCTGAAAGGTCTAAAGAAGAAGGTGAGTTGGCTAGGGACCCTTAGAATGACTGAGCAACTTCATGGTGGGGCACCTTATGACCTCTACCAAGAAGAAATGTGACCCAAACCCAGCATTCCCTCTCAACTTAGTAATAGGAAGTGGCTCAGATGGGCTCCTCCGCCATCACATCAAATAGGAATCCCACAAATACCAAATGAGCACCGAAGAACCTAAAAGAAGGAGCAATTGAAATCCCTGCTGACAATAAATCCCCAGATAAAGTGATTTCCTCCCCACTCAACCCGAGATTCCCCTTCACCACCCATACACACCAGTGGCTCCTTAGCCAGAAAAAGTGATCCCACCAATAAGCTCACACTTGGAAAACGCTCTCCTCCTCAGAAGGGCCTGAGACTCCTCTCCCCCATCCAGAGACATTAGGCAACTTGCTGGTACCTCCACAGAAAGTTTTCAACCTGGGAAGTACCCTTCATTCTCTACAGTCAAGGGAGAACCTGTCACAAGTGCCTGGCACAGGAAGTACTCCTCATCAAGTGGTCCAGAGATTCCCTTCCCCCACCAGTAGCACCAAGTGGCCCAATCCTCCAGAAGCAGCATGAGGAGGCTGCTTATGGAAGTAGCTGCATCAGGTACTTATGGAGGTAAGTAGAAGTAGGGCAGAAGTAGCTCCACCTGCACAACACAAAAGGTACCATAAAGGTTCTGAAAATTAGATTGTCATGGAACCATGGTCCACAAAATTTGGCACTATGTGCCAAACCTATAAAAATGAAAGGCCTGATAAAATGAAAAAGCAAAACAAAACTTTAAATAGGGACCAAAGTATCCTAACATAATAGCCAAAATGTCCAAAAAACAATAAAATATCACTACTCATACCATAACAACTTGACACATAACAACTTGAATAAGAAATGACAAATGATGCCAAATCAGGATGAGTTAGATGTTAGAATTATCTTACAAGTATTTAAATGCTGATTTCAGACCTTTAAGACCTTGAACAGAGAACCAAGCCACTGCATGGCAGTATCCCAACCTACAGAACTGTGAGCTACTAAAGAGGTGTTGTTTTAAGCCACTACATTTGTGCTAATTTCTTATGCAGCAAAAGAAAACTAGGACAATGTCTTCTATAGGATCCATCCTGTACCCAGAAAATGATTATAATGAGCCCGAGACGGTCACAAAGAGTCAGACATGACTTAGCAACTGAACGGCAACAAGACAAGTAAATGCCTTAATGCCTTAGTTCTAGGCCTATTATGACATTATAATCTACCATTTTTCCTGAGAATGGAATCCCTAATTCCTGCTACTGAAGCTCTTAGAAGACTATATGCTTCCTGTTCGAACAACCACCAACACCTCATAGCTCTAACTTGACTTCATATTACCCTCTCTCATTCTACCAGCGTACGCGCCTTTTATCATAAACCTAACTTAACACTCTGACTTTCAAACTATGTAGCCACTTAATTTGTCTCAACATAGCTGCTGAGTAGTATTATTAAGCTAATAGTAATAATTATTTTTATATATTGATCTTCCAAATCATACTCCTTCTATCTGCCCTGACAAATCAGATTAAGACTTATACCAGAATCATCTGAGCTCCACCTGATCTGTTTTTTCCATTAGAGTGTATCAGTTTAAATACACAACATCAATTACTGTCACTGTGAACATTAATAATTCTATCTTAAGAATTTTCTCTGTATTTTCTTTCTAGGTTTTAAAATATGTGTTTATTTTGGCCTAATTCCAAAAAAATAAACTAACAATCTTATCTGAATAACAAATTCTTTTTGAAAGCAGTTAGAGCCTATGGATAGGTTTTTGATAGCAATATAAAGTGTATGTACATGTGTTACTCACCTTGGGATTTAAATGGTAATCTGGATCTGTGTTGATACAGAGAAATTTAAGGTGAAAATAAATTTTTAAAGAATTATTTATCAAACATATTTCTAGTTGCATGTATTTTTGTGCAGTAGACACAGTTGTACAACAGTTGGGCAATGATGGTTAACTGTGACGGTGGTGTTTTGTAATACAGAATGCTTGGCTACTTGACGTTTTCCGCTGACTGCTCCTATGTAAAGGTAATGTGCTGTGCAGAAACAAATGGTTCTCCAGTTTGTTAAAAACCCTGACCACTGTACTTGCAGTCACCCAGGTCCAGGCCTCGCATATATAAGGGAGCATACAGTGAACACACCTAGCAGGTGAATTGAAAAGTAAATGTGTCTTTATTTTTTCCTTTCACACCCAAAGTGGTCAATCTGACCATCTTCAGTTACGAACTTAAGTAGGAAAGATGCTAAGAGTTTGTTGTTTGCTAAGTGCTAGTAACATGCTACATCTTTTTGTTTATGTATGTACTGTATTTTTCTGAGCAAGCATTTTTCCTGGTGTTTTAAAAAATTTGTTGTGATTATATTCTCACTCATAAAAGTAGGAAGCAGAAAAGATAATTGAGGTCATACATCTCACATGTGTTATAAACAAAGATATCAAAACAACTGAGTATCAACTTTTAGAGATCCAAGGTATAAATATAATTTAGCAAGTTAAAATCAATGTCACACACATCTGCTACTACCTTATGGCTTTGATCCCCAAGCTGGGTATGACTTTACTGTGGCTCTGCTCTGAATCTTTTGGAATTGTCTTCTTTGGCTCAACACTCTATTTTAACTTACTGGATTTGAGTGAATATTATGGGAGACAGTTAACCCTAGCTTGACTTTGGAATTTATCTCAGCATTATTGGTCCTAACTGTAGCCCCACTCAACCTCTCCTCTTTAATTTATAGTGGCCAATGTGACCCTCTGTTTCAGACATTATTTTCTTTCTTTTTTCTTTTCCAGTTTTACTGAAAAATAATTGACATACATCCCTGTATAAGCTTAAGACATGCAGAATGATGGTTTGATTTATATATCTCAAGAAATGATTACCACAATAGGTCCAGCTAACATACATCTCCTCATATACATACAACAAAAACAAAAGAAAGAAGAAAAGAAAGGAAAATAATTGCTCCTCGTGATGGGAATACTTAGAATTTACTTTCTTAACACCTTTCCTATATATCATACAGCAGTGGTAGCTATAGGCATGTTGTACATTACATCCCTAGTACTTACTTTTCTTATAACTGGAAGTTTGTACCTTTTGACCACATAGCTCTGATTCCCCACCCCTCCTTCCCCTACCTCTGGTAAACACTAGCCTGAGCTCTTTTCCAAAGACCTTGGTATTTCGGCTTTGTCTTCTCTTTTTTTAAGATTCCACATAAAGTGAGATAATAAAATATGTGTCTTTTGCTGCCTCATTTTCAATTCTCACTGCCCAATTCTCTTTGTCTGAGAAACTGACTAAATTAAACCATGAAAAATAGATTCAATTTTCACATATTAGAATTTAAGAAAACAGAGTCTAGAAAGAGTAAGTATTTGGGAGAATAATGGATTAATGATTAGACTTCAACCCAGGTCTCTAAATCCTCAAGCCAGTCCTCTTTCCTGTATATTGAATGCCTCAGTATATTGACTTTATTTTTTTTTTTATCTGCAACATATTTTTTTTTCCATTTATTTTCATTAGTTGGAGGCTAATTACTTTACAATATTGAAGTGGTTTTTGTCATACATTGACACGAATCAGCCATGGAGTTAAATGTATTCCCGATCCCGATCCCCCCTCCCACCTCCCTCTCCACCCGATTCGTCTGGATCTTCCCAGTGCACCAGGCCTGAGCACTTGTCTCATGCATCCCACCTGGGCTGGTGATCCGTTTCACTATAGATAATATACATGTTTCGATGCTGTTCTCTTGAAATATCCCACCCTCGCCTTCTCCCACAGAGTCCAAAAGTCTGTTCTGTACATCTGTGTCTCTTTTTCTGTTTTGCATATAGGGTTATCGTTACCATCTTTCTAAATTCCATATATATGTGTTAGTATGCTGTAATGTTCTTTATCTTTCTGGCTTACTTCACTCTGTATAATGGGCTCCAGTTTCATCCATCTCATTAGAACTGGTTCAAATGAATTCTTTTTGACGGCTGAGTAATATTCCATGGTGTATATGTACCACAGCTTCCTTATCCATTCGTCTGCTGATGGGCACCTAGGTTGCTTCCATGTCCTGGCTATTATAAACAGTGCTGCAATGAACATTGGGTTGCACATGTCTCTTTCAGATCTGGTTTCCTCGGTATGTATGCCCAGGAGTGGGATTACTGGGTCATATGGCAGTTCTATTTCCAGTTTTTTAAGAAATCTCCACACTGTTCTCCATAGCGGCTGTACTAGTTTGCATTTCCACCAACAGTGGAAGAGGGTTCCCTTTTGTCCACACCCTCTCCAGCATTTATTGCTTGTAGACTTTTGGATAGCAGCCATCCTGACTGGCATGTAATGGTACCTCATTGTGGTTTGGAATAGCATTTCTCTGATAATGAGTGATATTCAGCATCTTTTCATGTGTTTCTTAGCCATCTGTATGTTTTCTTTGGGGAAATGTCTGTTTAGTTCTTTGGCCCATTTTTTTGATTGGCTTATTTATTTTTCTGGAATTGAGCTGCAGGAATTGCTTGTATATTTTTGAGATTAATCCTTCGTCTGTAGCTTTGTTTGCTATTATTTTCTCCCAATCTGAGGGCTGTCTTTTCACCTTGCTTATAGTTTCCTTTGTTGTGCAAAAGCTTTTAAGTTTCATTAGGTCCCATTTCTTTATTTTTGCTTTTATTTCCAGTATTCTGGGAGGTGGGTCATAGAGGATACTGCTGTGATTCATGTCGGAGAGTGTTTTGCCTATGATCTCTTGGAGTTTTATAGTTTCTGTTCTTACATTTAGATCTTTAATCCATTTTGAATTTATTTTTGTGTATGGTGTTAGAAAGTGTTCTAGTTTCATTCTTTTACAAGTGGTTGACCAGTTTTCCCAGCACCACTTGTTAAAGAGGTTGTCTTTTTTCCATTGTATGTCCTTGCCTCCTTTGTCGAAGATAAGGTGTCCATAGGTTTGTGGATTTATCTCTGGGCTTTCTATTCTGTTCCATTGATCTATATTTCTGTCTTTGTGCCAGTACCATACTGTCTTGATGACTGTGGCTTTGTAGTAGAGCCTGAAGTCAGGCAGGTTGATTCCTCCAGTTCCAATCTTCTTTCTCAAGATTACTTTGATGTGAAAAGAGACAAAGAAGGCCACTACATAATGATCAAAGGATCAATCCAAGAAGAAGATATAACAATTATAAATATATATGCACCCAACATAGGAGCACCACAATATGTAAGGCAAACCCTAATGAGTATGAAAGAGGAAATTAATACTAACACAATAATAGTGGGAGACTTTAATACCCCACTCACAACTATGGATAGATCAACTAAAAAGAAAATTAACAAGGAAACACAAACTTTAAATGACACAATGGACCAGCTAGACCTAATTGATATCTATAGGTCATTTCACCCCAAAACAATCAACTTCGCCTTTTTCTCAAGTGCACATGGAACCTTCTCCAGAATAGATCACATCCTGGGGCATAAATCTAGTCTTGGAAAATTCAAACAAATTGAAATCATTCCAGTCATCTTTTCTGACCACAGTGCAGTAAGATTAGATCTCAATTACAGGAAAAAAAGTGTTAAAAATTCGAAGATATGGAGGCTAAATAACACGCTTCTGAATAACCAACAAATCATAGAAGAAATCAAAAAAGAAATCAAAATATGCATAGAAATGAATGAAAATGAAAACACAACAACCCAAAACCTATAGGACACTGTAAAAGCAGTGCTAAGGGGAAGGTTCATAGCATTACAGGCTTACATCAAGAAACAAGAAAAAAGTTAAATAAATAACCTAACTCTACACCTAAAGTAATTAGAGAAGGAAGAAATGAAGAACCCCAGGATTAGTAGAAGGAAAGAAATCTTAAAAATTAGGGCAGAAATAAATGCAAAAGAAACAAATGAGACCATAGCAAAAACCAACAAAGCTAAAAGCTGGTTTTTGGAAAAAATAAACAAAATTGACAAACCATTAGCAAGACTCATTAAGAAACAGAGAAGAACCAAATTAACAAAATTAGAAATGAAAATGGAGAGATCTCAGCAGACAAGTCTGAAATACAAAGGATCATAAGAGACTACTACCAGCAGCTCTATGCCAATAAAATGGACAACTTGGATGAAATGGACAAATTCTTAGAAAAGTATAACTTTCCAAAACTGAACCAGGAAGAAATAGAAGATCTTAACAGACCCATCACAAGCTAGCAAATCGGAACTGTAATCATAAATCTTCCAGCAAACAGAAGCCCAGGACCAGATGGCTTCACAGCTGAATTCTACCAAAAATTTAGAGAAGAGCTAACACCTATCTTACTCAAATGCTTCCAGAAAATTGCAGAAGAAGGCAAACTTCCAAACTCATTCTTTGAGGCCACCATCACCCTAATTCCAAAACCAGACAAAGATGCCACAAAAAAAGAAAACTATAGGCCAATATCACTGATGAACATTGATGCAAAAATCCTTAACAAAATTCTAGCAAACAGAATCCAACAACGTATATTGACTTTAAATACACGGAATTGAAATGAGGTTTGGGAACATCAGTTGTGGTATTTGGGAACAAATATTCAAAACAAGACTCCAAACAATACTTTGAGAAATTTGTTTTTCAGTGAGTAGTAACAGAGCCCTATTTCACTGAAATTTTGAAAGTTCCTCTGTGGTATGAATGTACTTTATCTCAAATTTTGAAGTCCTATAACACAATAGTTATTGTCTACAACTGATTTAGTCAGTTTCTCAGATAAAGAGAATTGGGCAGTGAGAACTGGAAATAAGACAGAGAAAGTCAAATACTTTACTATCTCATTTAATTGTGGAATCTAAATAAATAAATAATAACCGGAAAACCAAGCTCATGGAAAAAGAGATCTGACTAGTGGTTACCAGAGGTAGGGGAAGGAGGGGTGGGGAGTGGGGGAGGGGAATCAGAGGAAGGTGGTCAGAAGGGTAGCTCAGATAGTAAAAGATCCTCCTGCAATGCGGGAGACCTGGGTGTGATCCCTGGGTTAAGATGATCCCCTGGAGAAGGGAACAACTACCCACTCCAGTATTCTTACCTGGAGATATCCATGGACAGAAGTGCCAGGCAGGCTACAGTCCTTGGGGTGACAAAGATTCGGACACGACTGAGTGACTTTCACTTTCACTAGTATCCAGAAACCACCCTTAAGTCACTGGTTATTAACCTAACCAAATATGTTAAAACTTTTTAAATATAACACACACACACACACACAAGTACACACCTACTCATGCAAATGAAGTCTTTGCTAAACTTCAGTTTAGTTCAGTTCTGTCACTCAGTGCAGTCTGACTCTTTGCAACCCCATGGACTGCAGCATGCCAGTCTTCCATGTCCATCACCAACTCCCGGAGCTTGCTCAGACTTATGTCCATTGAGTCAATGATGCCATCCAAGCATCTCATCCTCTGTCGCCCCTTCTCCTCCTGTCTTCAATCTTTCTCAGCATCAGGGTCTTTTCCAATGAGTCAGTTTTTTGATTCAGGTGGCCAAAATATTGGAACTTCAGCAGCAGTCCTTCCAATGAATTGTTAGACTGATTTCCTTTAGGATCTCCTTGCAGTTCAAGTCTCTTTGATCTCCTTGCAGTCCAAGGGACTCTCAAGAGTCTTCTCCAAAATCATTGTTCAAAAGCGTCAATTCTTCAGTGCTCAGCTTTCTTTATGGTCCAACTCTCACA
The DNA here is from genome assembly GCF_910594005.1 of Cervus elaphus. Classification (NCBI taxonomy): domain Eukaryota; kingdom Metazoa; phylum Chordata; class Mammalia; order Artiodactyla; family Cervidae; genus Cervus; species Cervus elaphus. Next base: position 140,765,816 of record NC_057848.1, on the reverse strand, counting down.
TCCATACATGACTACTGGAAAAACCATAGCTTTGAATAGATGGACCTGTGTCGGCAAAGTAATGTCTCTGCTTCTTAATATGGTGTCTAGGCTGGTCACAGGTTTTCTTCCATATAGCAAGTATCTTTTAATTTCATGGCTGCAGTCACCATCTGCAGTGATTTTGGAGCCCAAGAAAATAGCCTCTAGATGTTTCCTTTGTTTCCCCATCTCTTTGCCATGAAGTGATGGGACCAGATGCCACGATCTTTGTTTTTTGAATGTTGAGTTTTAAGCCAGCTTTTTCACTCTCCTCTTTCACTCTCAGCAAGAGGCTCCTCAGTTCCTCTTCCCTTTCTGCCATAAGGGTGGTGTCGTCTGCATATCTGAGGTTATTGATATTTCCCCCAGAAATCTTGATTCCAGCTTGTGCTTCATCCAGCCTGGCATTTCGCATGATATTCTCTGAGTATAAGTTAAAGAAGCAGGGTGACAGTATACAGACTTGACATACTCCTTGCCCAATTTGGAGCCAGTCCATTATTCCATGTTGGGTTTTAAATGTTGCTTGTTTTCCTGCATACAGTTTTCGCAGGAGGCAGGTCAGGTGGTCTGGTATTCTCATTACTTCAAGAATTTTCCACAGTTTGTTGTGCTCTACACAGACAAAGGCATTGGCATAGTCAAGAAAGCAGAAATAGATGTTTTTGCTGGAACTCTCTTGATTTTTCAATGATCCAACGGATATTGGCAATTTGACCTCTGGTTCCTCTGCCTTTTCTAAATCCAGCTTGAAAATCTGCATGTTCTTGGTTCATATCCTGTTGAAGCCTCACTTGGAGAATTTTGAGCATTACTTTGCTAGCATGTGAGATGAGTGTAATTGTGCAGTAGTTTGAACGTTCTTTGGCATTGCCTTTCTTTGGGACTGGAATGAAATATGACCTGTGGCCACTACTGATTTTTTCAAATTTGCTGGCATATTGAGTGTGGCACTTTAACAGCATCATCTTTTAGGATTTGAAGAAGCTCAGCTGGTATACCATCACCTCCACTAGCTTTGTCCATAGTGATGCTTCCTAAGGCCCACTTGACTTCGCATTCCAGGATGTCTGGCCCTAGGTCAGTGATCACAGCATCATGCTGATCTGAGTCATGAAGATCTTTTTTGTATAGTTCTTCTGTGCATTTTCCCCACCTCTTCTTAATATCTTCTGCTTCTCTTAGGTCCATACCATTTCTGTCCTTTAGTGTGTCGATCTTTGCATGAAATGTTCCCTCGGTATCTCTAATTTTCTTGAAGAGATCTCTAATCTTTCCCGTTCTATTGTATTTCTCTATTTCCTTGCATTGATCATGGAGGAAGGCTTTCTTATCTCTCCTTGCTCTTCTTTGGAACTCTGCACTCAGATGGGTATTTCTTCCTTTTTCTCCTTTGCCTTTAGCTTCTCTTCTTAACTCACCTATTTGTAAGGCCCCTCAGACAACCATTTTGCCTTTTTACATTTCTTTTTCTTGGGGATGGTCTTGATCACTGCCTCCTGTACCAAGTCACAAACCTCTGTCCATAGTTCTTCGGGCACTCTATCAGATCTAATCCCTTGAATCTATTTGTACTTCCACTGTATAATCATAAAGGATTTGATTTAGGTCATACCTGAATGGGCCCTTGAATCTATTTGTCACTTCCACTGTATTACGGTAAGGGATTTGATTTAGGTCATACATGAATGGTTGGGCTTCCCTGATAGCTCAGTTGGTAAAGAATCTGCCTGCAATGCAGGAGACCCTCATTCAATTCCTGGGTTTGGAAGATCTGCTGGAGAAGGGATAGTCTTCTTCAGTACCCACTCCAGTATTCTTGGGCATCCCTTGTGGCTCAACTGGTAAAGAAACCACCTGCGATACGGAAGACCTGGGTTCAGTCCCTGGGTTGGGAAAATCCCCTGGAGAAGGGAAAGGCTATCTGTCCAGTATCCTGGCCTGGAGAATTCCATGGAGTACATAGTCCATGGGGTTGCAAAGAATCAGACACCACTGAGCGACTTTCACTTTCATACCTGAGTGGTCTAGTGGTTTTCCCTACTTTCTTCAATTTAAGTCTGAATTTTGCAATGAGTTCATGATCTCAGCCACAGTCAGCTCTGGTTTGCTTTTGCTGACTGTATAGAGCTTCTCCATATTTGGCTACAAAGATCAATCTGATTTCGGTATAGAACATCTGGTGATGTTCATGTGTAGAGTCATCACTTGTGTTGTTGGAAGAGGGTGTTTGCTATGAGCAGTGTGTTCTCTTGGCAAAACTCTGTTAACATTTCCCCTGCTTCATTTTGTACTCCAAGGCCAAATTTGCCTGTTGCACAAGATATCTCTTGACTTAGGCATCCTTAAAATCCCACAAGGGAGCTAACTGGTCACATAACATTATCTTACTCTTTATTAAGGTATCAGTGAAAGACATTTTAGTTCCCACCGGGGCCATTCTGTTTCTTAATATAAACCAAACATTCACTGATACGTCACCTCAGCATATTTTCTCTTCATATAAGAATTAAATGAGGATTACTGGGCCAAGGTATCAAAATACACGGTATAATAAATGAAATGCATGTAAGGGCATTTTGAGAGGATCTCATGGTACAAAGATACAAGAAATTTATCCACAATATTAACATTATATTGATATGTCATAACTACATTTTACACATAATCAAATGAAAATGATTGCTCATTTCTTTCAACTTTACACAATTTCATGGCCTAATAAATACTTATTAAACTAATGAATGACAGAAATGTTCTCTTTTCTTATTTTTTTCATAAAAACTAAATCTAATTAAATTCATATTATATGAATATATTAATTTTATAGGCTGAACAAAAGCAAATAAGTTTTACATGGCAACTTAATTATAAGTTATTTATTTTCTATACCAGGTTTTAGAGATATAATTGACATTGATATTTAAGACTAAGTTAAAGGCACACAGCATAATGATTTGAATTATGCTGGGCAGTAAGAAATTTTCCCTTAGCTATCTAGATTCTTCCAGTTGGTCTAAGAAGTAAAACGTCATGAGACAAATTAACTGGAAAAAAAAATCAAAGTTTAAAAACATATGGCTGAAACCTTCAACTTAAATACCATCTTTAACTAAAGACAAAAGAGGATGTCATAGATAGTGTTTGAGACTTCAAAGGAAAGCAAAGTGATTCATATGACAACAGAAAAGGAAATGTTTGGCAAATGGACCATGTAGACAATAGGACATAGAACTGTCTTAGATCTCTAGGCCTTGCTGTGTTTTCCCCACCACAACTAGCCATATTCTTTATAGATATCTCTGGTGATAACTCTACTGGGGAATAGGCCTTTTATCTAAAATTTTTAGGCAGTTATGAGCTAGGTCAAAATTTCTTCCTGAGACTTTTGGACCTAAATTTTTTTTTTCTCCAGCTTGAGATAATCTTCATGCCAAAGAAACATTTTGGGGTGGCAAGTTTTGTTCTCCTACACTTACATACATCATGAAGTGATACCATGATAAATTTAGCAAACATCTATCATCTCATATAGAGACAAAATAAATGAGAAATAATGTTTTTTTTTCCTTGTGATGAGAACTCTTAGGATTTACTCAACATCTTTCATATACAACATGATTAATGTATATTACATTCCTATATTATTTATCCTGTAACTAGAAGAATGCACCTTTTGACCACCTTCATCCAACCCCCCCCCCCACCAACCTCTGGTAACCACAAATCTTATCTTTTTTTCTATGAGTTTGTTTGTTTGTCTTTTGAAGTATACTTGGCCTACAACACTACAACACTGTCTCTGGTGCACAACATAGTGATTAGATATTTCTGTATATTATAAAGTGATCACAAGCCTAGTTATCATCTGTCATCCTACAAAAATATTACATTGCTATTGCCTATATTCTCCACACTGTACATTTCATCCTTTTCACTCCTTTATTTTACAACTGGAAGTTTGTACTAATTTCCCACACCTATTTCACTCATTGCCTGACCACCTCCCCTCTATCAAATTACTTTTTGACATCTAACTACATTACCAGCTCTATGGACATGAATTTGAGCAAGCTCTGGTAAATGGTCAAGGACAGGGAAGCCTGGCATGCTGCAGGCCATGGGGTCACAACGAGTTGGACACGACTGAACGACTTAACAACAACTACTACTATATCATCAACACTCATATCACTCTCCTATGACAACTATTATCAGCCTTCCAATCATAAGCTTATAGTTTTACAAATGAAATACATTGTTTTAAAGGTCTAAAAGTCCTAAGGCAAATATAGCTTCAGGTACTTCTCAATTTTTTTCTTTCTCAAATATCTTGTTCTTTCTCCATCTTTGCTTTCCTCTATTTATGCCAATTTTTCTCATTCTCGGTATATAACATAGCCACAAGCATCTTTAGGTTTGTATCTTACCAGCTTAGTAACCTCAGTGGAAAAGAATTTCTCATTTTCACTAGATCTAGCTAACATTTCAGATTTAGCTCTTAAACATACTTTTGTTCACATGCTCATGCTTTGACCAATTACCATTACCAATTTGAGACATGCTGATGGGACATGGCTGTATTATATATCCTTTCCTTTAGCCATGGTAGTGAATTCAGCTAAACCTAAACCAACTGGACTAATGCTGTAGAATGAGTTTTTCCACCACGAAAATCAGGATGCTATCAGCACAAGTTGTTACGGGTGGACACTAAGCAAGAAAATTAAAATTCACTACTTGTTCTCAAAATATACCAAAACATCTTAATCAGTATCCTATTTCTCACATTTGAAAAATCAAAACTCTATTTACAGCTTGTGTCAGTTATCCTTTCTGAGATTAATTCTGTATTTCCACCCCTACACCAAAATTGTGGCCACAGATGCCCAAATAAGCCAAGGTCTTTCAAGTCTACTTTTTCTGACAGAGCCTTTCTCTATCAACACATAACTGCCATTTTCCATCTATAGAACTGATAAGTATATTTAAAGATTCGAATTTAAACATAATACCTCTGTGAAATGCCCATTAAATAAGTGTTGCACAAGTCTCTGTACTTACACAATAAGACATATATAAATCTATTCTAAAATATACTGTATTGTGATAGTTTGTAGATGGTGTTTCCCACTCACTTGGGAGTAAAAACTGCTCCAACAATTGACATATCTGTAGAGCTAGGACAATAACTGACCCAGTTTATGTTGGATGGATTAATTATTAAATAAGACAAATTAAATAATCTCAAATTCAGTAGCCAAATCTTGTCTTTACATGAATAATTTGAATGAAAAACTCTCAAACAAGTGTTAAGTGGGACTGATAGTATTAACGAGTCCAGAAATTCGCAGAGGTCTCCTTCAGGTAGCATTACAAATAAGCGTTCGTTTATTTTCACCAATAAATACAGCCATCCGGGTTACACTAAGATACATGGAACAAAATCAGCAAAGTTGGTACTCAATACCGTAGGTAAACTAACTATTAGGGATCCATTTTTTAAAGTTCCTGTGATAATCTGGCTAGTTTCGTTTGCAAGAGACACAAGGACAAAAATGAAACCGAAACCTTTTGTGGAGAAGAAATTCCCTGGATGAGCAGAAAAGCCTGCCCAAGTTTTGTGTTTTCTGTTTGTTTGAAACAGGATTGAGGGGTCTTATAATCAAGATGAAGCCATTAAGAGTTAAAAGGGAAAAAAAAAAAAAAAGAGTTAAAAGGGAGAGGACACATTGAATAGAGTCAACTAAAACCCTGGTGAATTATCAAAAACTCTGAACTACTTTCTTAGTGAGAGTCTACGGTCTGAGCAATTCATGAGGAGAAAAGGCAGCGGTCCCGCGGCACCTGGAAATGAGGAATGCTACATTTAAGGAACCTGACTTGGGCGTGGCATTTTGAAGCCGGTGTCATGTAAAATGTAGCGAATGAAAATGCCTTCTGAAAGCCTGAGAACAGGCTGCGGCGGGGTGGGGGGCGGGGGTGCGGGGGAAGAGTTTAAGGATGGTGCTTGGTACATTATAAACCCTCAGAAATACTGGCTGCTTTTGATCGAAACGAAACCCAACCTGAATCCAGCCCCTACTCAGTTACATAAGGAAGACAATGGATGCCTAGGCAAGGCCTCAGCAAGTTAAGAGATAGAGGCGGATCTCAACTATTGCCTCACCAGAGACTACAGAGCTGAGGTGCCATAGCGGAGTAGCGGAGCAGCGGGGAACCAAGCCGGACCGTTATCTGACTGAACGTGTTCCGGTCGCTCCCGGGCGGAAGTAGAAGCTGAAGCGAACTTGACTGTGGTTGTTGCGTTTCAGCACTATGTCATGAAATTCAGGTAATTTTCCACTTGTTCATCAAGATGGAAAGCTCAGATTCCGACGATGAAGAAGACAGAGTTTCAGTCCAACGCAGAAGTCAGATAGACCGAAAGGCTCGAGAAGATGATTACTACAGATTCGTAAGTGATCTGAGTGAAGAAGATTACATACTTATGAGGGACAACAATTTGCTCGGCCCGCTAGGTGAAAGTACAGAAGAAGAGTTGCTGAGGAGACTTCAATTAATAAAAGAAAACCCACCACAAAACTCAGATGAAAATCCAGGTATATTTCTCTTTGGAGGGAATAGGATGGGATGAAAAAGGAACTTAGCAGTATTAAATAATCACTTCATAATAGTAAATATACAGAAGTGGCATAAATTATTTGGTAAGGAACTTCTCATAAAAAAAGAACTGACATTTACTTGATTTGCCGAGAGAACGCCAGAGATGGGTTTTGTTTTGTTTTGTTTTGTTTTTTCCTGATTCACATTTGGATTGTTTTAATTGGGAAGCAGTATGAAGTAGACTATTGGTTTTTGTTTGTTTAATGCTTTTGTACCTCAATGGAACGTTCCTCCTATGTCCCGAATTATTTTCTCTATCGATGAAAGTGAAACTCACTCAGTCGGGTCCAGAATCTTCGCAATCCCATGGACCCTACAGTCCAAGAATAATCAAGGCCAGAATACTGGAGTGGAGGGGATCTTCCCAACCCAGGGATGGATCCCAGGTCTCCTGCTTTCCAGGTGGATTCTTTAGCAACTGAGCCACAAGGGAAGCCCAAGAATATGGGAGTGGGTAGCCTATCCCTTCTCCAGCGTGGATCTTTCCTAGTCGAACGGGGGTCTGCTGCACTGCAGGCAGATACTTTACCATGAGTTATGAGGGAAGCCCTCTCTATCCATATACATGTGTAAAAAAAAAAAAAAGCAAAAAGAAATATTTTATATTCTAACCAAATAGTTCTCAACTGGGGACTGTTTTGCTCTCCCCCACCCCAAGGGACATTTGACAATAGCTGGAGATATTTTTGGTCGTCACAGAGGGAGGCATGGGTGTTACTAGATCTAGTGGGCAGAGGCCAGAGATGCTGCCAAATATGACACAATGCACAGGGTAGCTCCCCAAAATAAGAATTGCCCAGTGCCAAAATGTAAATAGTTCTAAGGCTGAGAAACCCTGCTGGAACCTCAGATCTGGTGCCTTCTCTCCCAGTGTGAAATAGAGGATTTTACTATCTAATGAAGAGGATACTATCACTTTGGTTCTTGAATATGGTCTTATATGTGCCATGCTAGGTTCAGTCTATTCATTTGATCTGACTTTCAGCTTAATGCCAATTAAAAACCTTGGTAATATTAAGAAGTATTCAAAATTCATATACTTTTAAACCTATAACCTTTGTTTATATTTGGGCAATAATCTTATATTGTAAAACAACTTAGACATTATCAAAAGTATATAAGAGCCTAGGAGTAGTGATGTTGGAGACTAATGAGAATTAGACAATAATATCAATTGAATTAAAATACTAGCACTGTATGTTAACTGGTGTTTACCTTGTAGAATTGCTTTGGTGTTTTGACAGTGGACTGAAAAAAAACTGTCTCTTGACATGCCTCCCACAGTGGTATACAGGGCTGTGTATATGACGAAATATTGAAAAACAGACTTCCTTCAGATACCCTCTGAATTTATCTAGGATTAGTGTACTCTTTCTCAGATGAAATTGAAACTTCCCTGCCTTTACTTATAAATCTAGATAATAAAGCTTTTAAAGTATCAACTCTGTAAATATGAAATCAGTTGGAAACATCTGAGTGCTTAAGTTCTCATTTTTGTTTGCTTTTTAAACAAAGTTTCAGAGTGCTATTTTATGATGGTTCCAATGTTGGTAGTTCTTTTATGGCCTCTCCCCCCCCCCTTTTTTTTTAATTAACAGATAGAGGAGATGCAAATGTGACAAGTGAACAAAAAGAAAATCAGTCTTGGAAAGAAGAGAGCCCAACTAGTGCTAACAGTGATGAGCTCAGATTTGGCTTAGAAAGAAATCTTGACCCTGATGATGACAACTCAAATCCAGAGAATGAATGTGTAGCATCTGCAAAACTTCCCAGAAGAGAAGATATGGAAGACAGCCAAAGGCAAGTGGAACGTCCACAATCTGAGTCACTATTTACAAGACCATCTACACCAGAACAAGATATGACAGAAACATTAATGGAAGTCCCACAGACTGGAAGTCAGAGAAGACTAAGAAGTAGGAGCCCAGTCTATCGCAGAACCAGAGCAAGGACTGACAGTTGGTCACCTCCACATTCACGGTGGGAAATTTTTCAAAGAATTAATGAAGATATACCATCTCAGACTTTTAAGCAACCTCTCATAAGTGAGAATGAGAGATTTTCTAGAACTGGGCATGAAGAAACTTTGAGACAGCAAATGCCTGGACATGAGTTGCAAAATAGGGATCTTATTGAAACTTCTACAACTAGGAATGCTGTTCATGAAGAATGTTATTCAGACACAACGTGCAGTAGTGAATCTTGGGAAGTGATGGAAACAAATCTAACCACTCCCTTCAATCTTGAAGTAGGACGAGTTCATTATCAAGCATGTTCTCTGATAGACAGCAGAGTTAGTAGAACTCAGTTAACATCTGACTCACCAAACAACACTATCACTTCAGAAAGTGAGCAAGAAGAACTGAAGCCTGTGTTTTCACATTCTGACGAGGCCAATGAGAGTGCTTATGTCAATACAATCGGAAATCCTGCTCATAGAAATTTAAATACTAGCTTAAGTGATACAACATCTGTTCCAACTCAGAGTACATTATGGCCGACAATGACAGGATTTAGTTACTCAAGTAATCTTATGGACAGTGACAGTAATTTAGAGCATAGTGTCTCACCTCCAAGTGAATACATAGAAAGGGGAGAGTCACCAAATGAAAGACATGGACCCAGTGGTAGTGATAGTCGACCTGGTTCTGCTTCAAATGCTAGATATGATCCTGATTCAAGTTTAATAGTGATATCAGATTCAAGCCCCTATTCAATTTCCAGCTCTGCATCCAGTCCTATCTTAATTTCTAGCTCAAATAATGAAGATTCAGAAACTAGCTCTCTGATCTTTGTAGGCAGTGAAGAAAGAAGCTTATCAACAGGCTTATCAGAGACCAGGCAAGAAGGTGGACGAATGACCCCAATAATACTTGATGATAGTGACTCTGGGTCCTCCCTTAGTCTGGATCAGTTTTTCCTGCTAAATGAAGATGACCCATACGAAACTATAGGACTTACCAAAGCACAGATTGACAACTTGGCTTTAAGATCTTTTGGAGAGAATGAAGAATTTAAAGCCTGTAGCATTTGTATCACAGAGTACACCGAAGGCAACACACTACGCATCCTACCTTGCTCCCATGAATTTCATGATCACTGCATTGATCACTGGCTGGCTGAGCACGTAACCTGTCCGATTTGTCGTGGGCCAGTAGTGGATCCCTCTGAGGTAGATAATTCCATGTGAGATCTGAATTGTCAGATATATAAATTGTTACAGTTTGGACAACAGTCAGCTGCCTCATGTTCACTTTTAGAGTTATTTATGTTTAAATATAACAATCTGAATCTATATGTAACAATCAGAACTGAATTACTTGTTCCTGAAGAAATTATTGGGCTTTTCCCAATTTATGTTTGATAACGAAAGGAAATATTAAAAAGTCAAACAGTGTTGTTCTATCTGACAATAAAAATGAGTTACACACCATAGCAGTGCACTGAATTTCAATAGAAATGTAGTATGTGCACTGGGTTGGGATATTCCTGATGCCATGACAGAAATGTTCTAATATGATATAATCAATCCAGATAGATCCTAGTAGTATCTTCTAGTCATATAAATCCCAGATATCTCTTGGCCCTGTTCAATCCTGGTTGTGCATGCAAACAAACAGGAACCCAACTAAATAATTAAGAAGCAATTTAAGACTGCATTAGAGTCATTCACATAAAGGAGACATGTCATTTTCATAGAACACCATAAAAAACTTAGAAACCCTTCTCTTCCTATCTCCCCCCAGCAGTTTATCCCATCCTCCTAACACTACCTTAACGTTTCTCCTATTCCCCACTACCAATGTATGAATCAGAGTCCAACCAAAAGCTGATGGCACACTTTAAAAGAGTGATGGAATATCATTTAATGAGGTGCCTAAAATGTGAAAATAGTGAACAGAAACCAAGAGATGATGAATACCCAGAGGCTAGCAACTGAGAAGCCAGTATTAGAACCACTAGGTTTGAAGGGACATAGAGAGACAGTAGTTCCTGCAACCCCAAATGTCTTAAGAGGTGTAGTAGAAGTCCACCCAGCAAGAGCTATAAGCTGAGAAAATGGCAGCCACTGCCAATCCAAAGTTTTGGAGAGGGTGCATCACAGAAATGAATACCCTTACCTTCTTTCCTCCTGACTTCTGATCTTTTGTCAGTAGTTCACATTAGCCAAATCTAACCTGAAGGACTGATGCTGAAGCTGAAGCTCCAATACTTTGGCCACCTGATGGGAAGAACCGACTATTGGAAAAGACCCTATTGGCCAGTGCAAAAAATTTTGCTTAACATTTTCCATCCTGATACAGGTGAGAGTACACCATAATACAACCTAAAGCAACAGTCGTAACTTTGTACAATTGCAAGCTGTACAAATGCAGGCTGTGTTAAGTATAAACCTGCTCTAAAAATTTAAAGTTAGAAACATCATTGACCTTTATTTTCTATGTGAATTGCTGGTGGCCACAGTATTTGCACATAACTACAAAATATAAATGGGGAATGGTGGTGAAGTTTTTAAATTCACCTTTCAGCTAGCAGATTTTTCACACAAAGATATCTGCATGGCAATACATGAAGACTTAGGTCAAACCTCTGAAACTGACATTAACTAATACTGAAATTTGTTGAATATTCTGATTTTTGTTAAGCATTTCTGATACCAGGTGTACTTCATCTACTATGAGTAGAATAATTATAACAGTACTTCGTTTTCATACTATCCTAACAGGTTCCAGTCTTCCAAAGGATGATAATTGCTTAATTAATGCTTCAGTACATTCACATACACCTTCTGTGGTTGACAGAATTCTAAGATGATGCCTAATGATCCTTGTAGTAGCCCCTCCCCTTGAGTACGAGACCTGTAAATGTGATGGAATATTGTTCCCATTGTTAGATTATGATAAACAGCACAGTTGATTGGGAAATTATACAGAGTGAGCATGTCCCTATCAGTTGACCACTTAAAAGGCACAGAGAGCACTTCTAATCCATATAAGATGGTTTATGCTCCTCTTTCCCTGCTCCCCTTTTATAAACCCAACTATATATCCTGGAAACAATAAAAGACAACCAAATATGAGCTCTGAAAGGTCTAAAGAAGAAGGTGAGTTGGCTAGGGACCCTTAGAATGACTGAGCAACTTCATGGTGGGGCACCTTATGACCTCTACCAAGAAGAAATGTGACCCAAACCCAGCATTTCCTCTCAACTTAGTAACAGGAAGTGGCTCTAATGGGCTCTTCCACCATCACATCAAATAGGAATTCCACAAATACAAAAGGAAACCTGCAGAAAATAAAAGGAGAAACAATGGAATTATCTTTTGAGGGTATGGGAGGATTCCTGGAAGAGATGTTGCCTGATAAAAAGAGGATAAAAAGAAATTGCCAAGTGAATAGGAGACATTATTTAGCTTCTATTTCTATTCATTTCTCACAACAAAATAAAGATTAACTAAAAAAAAAGGTATAAAAGCAACAACTCACTACAAATTCACAAATACCCCTCCTCTATTTTCTTCTCCTTGTGTTCCTTTCACCCACCCAAATGCTTCAGTATGTAAGCTTTTCTCTCAAGACAATGGAGTCCACAGCATGGCCATCACAAATTTGAATGTTGACCAATAGGTTAAATTCTGAATGAATAATTATACTCAGAGACTACACAATCCTTGAAACCAAGTGAGAGAAACAGGGTTTGGCTTATCTGCTCTGAAATACTACCTGAAAGATTGAATCCCTAAAGTTTCCGTATGTTTGAAAGCAAACTGAAGAGTAAACCCTGGGTCTTTATATGTACATGTGTGAGTAGTGTGTGTGTGTGTGTGTGTGTGTGTGTGTGTGTGTGTGTGTGTGTTTTGATTCATGAAATGTTGGGGAGAAACATGGTATGATGGAAAGGGCAATGGCACCAGAAACATGGGTTTAAAATTCTATACCCGTCACTCTCTTGCCATGAAACTTTAAAAACTCATTTAATGACCCACTTAATGTTTTTTCATTTGAAAAAGAATGAGACTTTTTCCAGCTTTAAAGTTTGATGATTACATGGTCACTTCTGGTTTCACCTGTTTCAGACTGAAAGTGAAAGTGTTAATTGTTCAGTCATGTCTCCGACTCTCTGCAAGCCCGCTAGGCTACTCCATCCATAGAACTCTCCAGGCAAGAATACTGGAGTGGGTTGCCATATCCTCCTCCAGGGGATCGTCCCTTCCCAGGAATTGAACCCGTGTCTCCCACATTTCAGGTAGATTCTTTACTGTCTGAGCCACCAGGGAAGCCCCTTTAAAGACAACCCATCTAAATAAACTCTCAGCTATTTCTAAATTTCCAAGTATATACAGATAGCTGATTACTTATGACCTCTCACTGACAGGCCTATTCCACTCAAATAAAGCCAACTATACTACAGAAATGTACTCAATCTGTCTGGGATACAGAACTAAATATCTATCCACTCACTGTGTGAGTATATACACTTAATAAAATGCTCTGTAGTAATGATGACTGTGGTCTTTACTGTCCCATGAACCTAAATATGTTGGTTAATAAGTTAAGTTAGTTGCTCAGTCGTGTCCGACTCTTTGCAACCCCATGGACTGTTGCCGGCCAGGCTCCTCCATACATGGAATTTTCCAGGCAAGAATACCAAAGTGGGTTGCCATTTCCTTCTCCAGGAGATCTTCCTGACCCAGGGATTGAACCCAGGCATCCAGCAATGCAGGGCAATTTTTACCATCTGAGCCACCAAATACGTTGGTTAAAGAAGTAAAATGTAGATTCCACTGTTTGTCATTTACATGTAATTGATTTTTATGAAGGTTACTGATAGAAAAATGTTTCTGCTAATAGTACTTATGTACTGTGCTTAGTCACTCAGTCATGTCTGACTCTTCGCGACCCCATGGACTGTAGCCTGCCAGGCTCCTCTGTCCATGGGGATTCTCCAGGCAAGAATACTGGAGTGGGTTGCCATGCCCTCCTCCAGGGAATCTTCCCAACCCAGGGATGGAACCCAGGTCTCTTGCAATGCAAGTGGATTCTTTACCATCTGAGCCACCACGGAAGCCCTTTTCTATCCATCAAAAGTGAAAGTCATTATTTTGTCAAGATCTGATTCCTGATAGTCACTTACTTAGCACTGCCCAGTAAATTTTCAATATTAGGATTCTTTATGGATATATTCATGATACTTTTATTTTCACCTTTTATATTTGTATCCACTAAGTAGTATTTTCACAACACATGCATATGAATATTTGTGGATCATTTTAATGCATCTTTCATAATCTCAAAATCTCTTTCAAGACCCGTTTGCTGTGAAGAGGCCTTACCTCTTAAATAACCTCTTAAATAGATTGATTTATTTTCATATTTGAAGTGAATATTTATTTTCATATTTGCAAATGAAAAAGTTTCATGTTTATGAAAGAAACCATGTCACCTTATATAGACACCCATGCACAGAAAAATCTGTATGTGTTACACACACACATATATAGTCATATATATATGCATATATTTATGTGTGTATATATTGTGCATATATATGTGTGTATGTGTGTATATATATTGTCATTTTTCCACTGACCCATACATACATCTATTGATCTATCTAGATATTTTCCAACACCTAATATCCTTAAAAAGATAAGACAGGATCAGAGTATCATAGAAATTTAGAGCCCAAAAGATCCTTAGAGATCATTTAAAAACAAAGAATGTTTTTCTCAGAGATGTAAATCTCCAAGACAGTACCAGTAGAAAGAACTCAGCTGGAATCTAATCCCCATGTCCCAACTACAAGTTCAGCTTCCATCCCTCCACACTATGCTGTCTTTTGCACAAATATTTGGTATATAGATGGATAGATACTGAACCTGAGAATAAAGTGTCAGCGCTGAAACTATTTTCTGTACTGAACATCCTGCTGTCAACTAGATTCTCGTTTGAGTTTTGAAGTCTTCTCATGGTTACTGTCAGTCCCAACCCCTCCTAGGTATTTTCACATGTAATCAATAGGAGGAGAACTTTCTGTCAGACATCAATCAGTTCTTCAAACCACAATTATCTATTAAAATACTGTTTTTAAGTCAGAAAAAAATGGATGTGTCAAACACAGCTTTGCTCACAGACACATACACACACACACACACAAATTACAAATAGTATTCAACTGCTCTATCTTCAGGCTATTCAATAACTAGATAAATGAAATATTCTTTCTGTTAACATTTTTTTTTACTATACCAAGGCATATACACTAGTTGTTTCTTGCAGTCTCTGCCTAATGCAACTAAATTTGCAATAGAGTTAATCACTGGCACAGATGAATATTTTAAGAGATTTCTCCTCTAGTAAGAAATTTATCTTTTTTTCAAGCAAAGGGCATTTACCCACTCCATCATCCTCAACTGAAGTCATTTCATGATTTCCTTCATTTCTCTGTTTTCTACTCTTGTACTCCCCAAAGACAAGCTCATTTCTGATGACCTTTCAGACTATAAGTATTGGGAGTGGTAGAGAGACAGTTTACAGTTAAAACAGAGTTTGTAGACAGTTACTTTCTATGTTGTTATGAAGTTACTCTAAGCTTCTCTAATAATACATTACAAAGAAACCATGCAAATGGTTCAGATGTGCACATGGAGATAATTATTAACTAGGAAGCATCCAGATTTATTAAAAACCAAAAAAAATAAGACTGACTCACTCAGAATGTATGGAAATACAGATAAGGTAGGTGGGCTGGAGTGTATGTCAGTATCAAGAAAGCACTAGGAGAAAACCATAATTTGAAAAGATACATGCACCCCCATGTTCACTGCAGCACTATATACGATTGCCAAGACATGGAAGCAACCTAGTGTCCACTAACCAATGAATGGATAAAGAAGTTATGGCTTATATACATACACACACATATACAATGGAATATTCCTCAGCAATAAAAACAATGAAATATTTCTTTTTCTGCTCTGATTGCTGTGGCCAACACTTCCAAAACTATGTTGAATAGTAGTGGTGAGAGTGGGCACCCTTGCCTTGTTCCTGACTTTAAGGGAAATGCTTTCAGTTTTTCACCATTGAGGATAATGTTTGTTGTGGGTTTGTCATATATACCTTTTATTATGTTCAGTTATGTTCCTTCTATGCCTGCTTTCTGCAGAGTTTTTATCATAAATGGATGTTGAATTTTGTCAAAGGCTTTTTCTGCATCTATTTGAGATAATCATGTGATTTTTATCTTTCAATTTGTTAATGTGGTGTATTACATTGATTGATTTGTGGATATTAAAGAACCGTTGCATTCCAGGGATAAAGACCACCTGATCATGATGTATGCTCTTTTACATAAGTTGTTGGATTCTGTTTGCTAGAATTTTGTTAAGGATTTTTGCATCTACGTTCATCAGTGATATTGGCCTGTAGTTTTCTTTTTTTGTGGCATCTTTGTCTGATTTTGGTATTAGGGTGATGGTGGCATCATAGAATGGGTTTGGAAGTTCGCCTTCTTCTGCAATTTTCTGGAAGAGTTTGAGTAAGATAGGTGTTAGCTCTTCTCTAAATTTTTGGTAGAATTCAGCTGTGAAGCCATCTGGTCCTTCGCTTTTGTTTGCTGGAAGATTTCTGATTACAGTTTCGATTTCCGTGCTTGTCATGGGTCTGTTAAGATCTTCTATTTCTTCCTGGTTAAGTTTTGGAAAGTTATACTTTTCTAAGAATTTGTCCATTTCATCCAAGTTGTCCATTTTATTGGCGTATAGTTGGTGATAGTAGTCTCTTATGATCCTTCATATTTTAGAGTTGTCTGTTATGATCTCTCCATTTTCATTTCTAATTTTGTTAATTTGGTTCTTCTCCCTTTGTTTCTTGATGAGTCTGGCTAACGGTTTGTCAATTTTATTTACCTTTTCAAAAAACCCACTTTTAGCTTTGTTGACTTTTGCTATGGTCTCTAAAAGGAATGTGGACAGGAAAATAAGTAAAACTCTCACTGTTTGCAGATGACATGATCCTCTACATAGAAAACCCTAAAGATTTTACCAGGAAATTACTGGAGCTAAGCAATGAATACAGTAATGTTGCAGGATATAAAATTAACACACAGAAATCCCTTGCATTCCAGTACATTAACAACGAGAAAACAGAAAAAGAAATTAAGGAAACAATAACATTCACCATTGCAAAAAACAGAATAAAATACTTAGGAGTATATCTACCTAAAGAAATGAAAGACCTATATATAGAAAACTATAAAACACTGATGAAAGAAATCAGAGAGGACACAAATAGATGGAGAAATATACCGTGCTCATGGATGGGAAGAATCAATATTGTCAAAATAACTATATTACCCAAAGCAATCTATAGATTCAACAAAATCCCTATCAAGTTACCAACAGTATTTTTCACAGAACTAGAACAAATAATCTCACAATTTGTATGGAAATACAAAAAACCCTGAATAGCCAAAGCAATCTTGAGAAAGAAGAATGAAACTGGAGGAATCAACCTGCCTGACTTCAGACTCTACTACAAAGTGACAGTCTTCAAGACAGTATGGTACTGGCACAAAGACAGAAATATAGGTCTATGCAACAGAATAGAAAGCACAGAGATAAATCCATGAACCTATGGACACCTCATCTTTGACAAAGGAGGCAAGGATATTCAATGGAAAAAAGACAACCTCTTTAACAAGTGGTGCTGAGAAAACAGGTCAACCACTTGTAAAAGAATGAAACTAGAACAATTTCTAACACCATACACAAAAATAAACTCAAAATGGATTAAAGATCTAAATGTAAGACCAGAAACTATAAAACTCCTAGAGGAGAACATAGGCAAAACACTCTCTGACATACATCACAGCAGGATCCTCTATGACCCACCTCCCAGAATATTGGAAATAAAAGCAAAAATAAATGGGACCTAATAAAACTTAAAAGCTTTTGCACAACAAAGGAAACTATACGCAAGGTGAAAAGACAGCCTTCAGAATGGGAGAAAATAATAGAAAATGAAGCAACAGACAAAGGATTAATGTCAAAAATATACAAGCAACACCTGCAGCTCAATTCCAGAAAAATAAATGACCCAATCAAAAAATGGGCCAAAGAACTAAACAGACAGTTCTCCAAAGAAGACATACAGATGGCTAAAAAACACATGAAAAGATGTTCAACATCACTCATTATCAGAGAAATGCAAATCAAAACCACAATGAGGTACCATTACATGCCAGTCAGGATGGCTGCTATCCAAAAATCTACAAGCAATAAATGCTGGAGAGGGTGTGGAGAAAAGGGAACCCTCTTCCACTGTTGGTGGGAATGCAAACTAGTACAGCCACTATGGAGAGCAGTGTGGAGATTCATTAAAAAGCTGGAAATAGAATTGCCATGTGACCCAGCAATCCCACTTCTGGGCATACACACCGCAGAAACCAGATCTGAAAGAGACACGAGCACCTCAATGTTCATCACAGCACTGTTTATAATTGCCAGGACATGGAAGCAACCTAGATGCCCATCAGCAGACGAATGGATAAGGAAGCTGTGGTACATATACACAATGGAAGATTACTCACCCACTAAAAAGAATTCATTTGAATCAGTTCTAATGAGATGGATGAAACTGGAGCCCATTATACAGAGTGAAGTAAGCCAGAAAGATAAAGACCAATACAATATGCTAATGCATATATATGGAATTTAGAAAGATGGTAACAATAACCCTATATGCAAAACAGAAAAAGAGACACAGATGTACAGAACAGACTTTTGGACTCTGTGGGAGAAGGTAAGAGTGGGATGTTCTGATAGAATAGCATTGAGACAAGTATACTATCAAGGGTGAAACAGATCACCAGCCCAGGTTGGATGTATGAGATAAGTGCTCAGGGCTGGTGCACTGGGAAGACCCAGAGGGATGGGATGGGCAGGGAGGCGGGAGGGGAAATTGGGATGGGGAACACATGTAAATCCATGGCTGATTCATGTCAATGTATGTCAAAAACCACTACAATATTGTAAAGTAATTAGCCTACAACTGATAAAAATAAATGAAAAAATAAATAAATAAAAAGAATGAAATAGTGATATTTGCAGTAACATGGATGGACATAGAGGGAGATTATCACACTAAGTGACATAAGCCAAAGACAAATATAATTTGATGTTGCTTATATGTGGAATCTAAAAAAAAAAAAAAATGATGCAAATGAACTTAAATACCAAACAGAAATAAACCCACAGATGTAGAAAACAAACTCATGGTTAGAATTACTTTGATTCATAATGAAAGGATGTTATAAAATAACAATAAGACCCAACACTATGTTTAGCAATCCTATATGAAGTTACACCCCACAAAATGTCTCCTGTTCATTGCTTCCTTGTTAAACTGTGATACTTTGGGCAACACTTCAGATGCTTGTGTAGACATTTTGAAAGCCTGCAGGGGAGGAGCCAAGATGGCGGAGGAGTAGGACCGGGAGACCACTTTCTCTCCTACAAATTCATCAAAAGAATAACCGAATGCAGAGCAAACTTCACAAAACAACTTCTGATCGCTAGCTGAGGTCATCAGGCGCCCAGAAAAGCAGACCATTGTCTTCGAAAGGAGGTAGGACAAAATATAAAAGATAAAAAGTGAGACAAAAGAGCTAAGGACGGAGACCCGTCCCGGGAAGGGAGTCTTAGGCGGCCTTGCTTGGGCTAGGGTCCAGGCCTGAGTGCCCTGAGGACAATCGGGGGGAGCTTCTGTGAGGTGCCAACTTGAACTGTGGGAGACCAAAGGAGAGAGAGAAAATTGACCGGCCGGAACACACTGCCGGCCGTTCGCAGAACAAAGGGACGGGGAAAGTCCCGAGAAGAGCTCGCAGGCTGCGGACCGGCCCAGCCCCGCCGGAGGCAGGAGGCAGGGGGGAGGGGAAGGTCGCGGCGAGACACAGGGCGCAGGCACCCGACCGGCGCGGGGCGGGGACTGGGGCTGGGGACGCGGAGGGCGGAAGGCGCGCGCACCCGCCTGGCGCCAGCGGAAACTGAGACTGGGTCCGCGGAAGGGAGTGGGTGCGCCACACCTGGGGATAGCGCGCCCACCAAGCCCCTGGCTGCCTGGACCGCTCTGACGGGGAAGGCACAGAGAGCAGGCGCAGCTTTTGCTTCCGCGCTTTTGTGTAACACCCGAGGGCTGGAACCTCGCGCAGCGCGGGGCGCGCTCCATATAGAACAGCCGGGAGCCTGAGCAGCGCAGACGGAGAAAGCAGCGTCAGCCCCTTCCGGCAGCGCCAGCCCGCCCCCGCAGGGCCAGCCCCTCCCCGCAGCGTCAGCCCCGCCCCCGCAGGGCCAGCCCCTCCCCGCAGCGTCAGCCCCGCCCCACAGCGCCAGCCCCGCCCCGCAGCGTCAGCCCCTCCCAGCAGCGCAACGGAACTAGCTACCTGAATAAGAGTCCGCCTCCGGCCGCCTGTGTCAGGGCGGAAATGAGCCTCTGAAGAGACCGGCAAACAGAAGCCAAATAAACAAAGGGAACCGCTTCAGAAGGGACTGGTGCAACAGATTAAAATCCCTGAAGAAAACACCGACTTCACCGGAAGGGCCCTGTAGATATCGAGAAGTGCAAGCTGGAACGAGGAGCTATCTGAAACTGAGCCGAACCCACACTGACCGCAACAGCTCCAGAGAAATTCCTAGACATATTTTTACTTTTTTTTTTATTTTTCTGTTTTTTCTAAGTAAGGAAAAAAAAAAAATTTTTTTTCTTTTTATATTTTTCTTTTTTATTTTTTCTCTTTTATTTTCCTTTAAAATTCCCTATTACTCCCCCATTACTCCTTAACTTTCATTTTCATAGATGTTTACGATTTTTTTAATTAGGGGAAAAAAAAAATTTTTTTTTTTTCTTTCTTTTTTTTTTTTTCTTTTTCTTTTTTTTTCTTCTCCTTTTTCTTCTTTTTTTTTTTCTTTCCTTTTTCTCTTCTATTTTCTATTTTTCTTTTTCTCTTATTTCTTTTAAAGTCCTCTAGTACTCCTCTACTACTCTTCATTTTCATCTTCACTACACTATAACCTTACAAAAAAAAAAAAAAGAGAAGCCCTATCTTAAAACCGAAGATTATTCCCTCCCAATCTTGACTCTCTGTTTTCTACCTCAGAACACCTCTATTTCCTCTTTTCCCCTTCTCTTCCCCATCCAATTCTGTGAATCCTTGTAGGTGTCTGAGATACGAGAACACTCTGGGAACAGACAGCTGCGTAGATCTGTCTCTCTCCTCTTGAGTCCCCCTTTTTCTCCTCCTACTCATCTCTATCTCCCTCCTCCCTTTTCTCCTGTTCATGTAACTCTGTGAACCTCTCTGGGTGTCCCTAACGGGGGAGAATCTTTTCGCCATTAACCTAGAAGTTTAATTATCAGAGCTGTATAGTTGGAGAAGTCCTGAGACTACAGGAAGAATAAAACTGAAATCCAGAGGCAGGAAACTTAAGCCCAAAACCTGAGAACACCAGAAAACTCCTGACTACATGGAACTTTAAGTGATAAGTGACCGTCCAAAAGCCTCCATACCTACACTGAAACCAACCACCACCCAAGAGCCAATAAGTTTTAGAGCAAGACATACCACGCAAATTCTCCAGCAACACAGGAACATAGCCCTGAATGTCAACATACAGGCTACCCAAGGTCACACCTAACACATAGACCCAACTCAAAACTCATTACTGGGCACTCCATTACTCTCCAAAGAGAAGAAATCAAGTTCCACGCACCAGTACACTGACGCAAGCTTCCCTAACCAGGAAACCTTGACAAGCCAAACGTCCAACCCCAGCCACTGGGTAAATCCTCCACAATAAAAAGGAACCACAGACCTCCAGAATACAGAAAGTCCACTCCAGACACAGCAATCTAAACAAGATGAAAAGGCAAAGAAATACCCAACAGGTAAAGGAACAAGAAAAATGCCCACCAAGTCAAACAAAAGAGGAGGAGATAGGGAATCTACCTGAAAAAGAATTTAGAATAATGATAATAAAAATGATCCAAAATCTTGAAAACAAAATGGAGTTACAGATAAATAGCTTGGAAACAAAGATTGAAAAGATACAAGAATTGTTTAATAAAGACCTAGAAGAAATAAAAAAGAGTCAATTAAAAATGAATAATGCAATGAATGAGATCAAAAACACTTTGGAGGGAACCAAGAGTAGAATAACGGAGGCAGAAGATAGGATAAGTGAGATAGAAGATAAAATGGTGGAAATAAATGAAGCAGAGAGGAAAAAAGAAAAAAGGATCAAAAGAAATGAGGACAACCTCAGGGACCTCTGGGACAATGTGAAACGCCCCAACATTCGAATCATAGGAGTTCCAGAAGAAGAAGACAAAAAGAAAGGCCATGAGAAAATACTCGAGGAGATAATAGCTGAAAACTTCCCTAAAATGGGGAAGGAAATAGCCACCCAAGTCCAAGAAACCCAGAGAGTTCCAAACAGGATAAACCCAAGGGGAAACACCCCAAGACACATATTAATCAAACTAACAAAGATCAAACACAAAGAACAAATATTAAAAGCAGCAAGGGAAAAACAACAAATAACACACAAAGGGATTCCCATAAGGATAACAGCTGATCTATCAATAGAAACCCTCCAGGCCAGAAGGGAATGGCAGGACGTCCTGAAAGTAATAAAAGAGAATAACCTACAACCTAGATTACTGTATCCAGCAAGGATCTCATTCAGATATGAAGGAGAACTCAAAAGCTTTACAGATAAGCAAAAGCTGAGAGAATTCAGCACTACCAAACCAGCTCTTCAACAAATGCGAAAGGATCTTCTCTAGACAGGAAATGCAGAAAGGTTGTATAAACGTGAACCCAAAACAACAAAGTAAATGGCAACGGGACCACACCTATCAATAATTACCTTAAATGTAAATGGGTTGAATGCCCCAACCAAAAGACAAAGATTGGCTGAATGGATACAAAAACAAGACCCCTATATATGCTGTCTACAAGAGACCCACCTCAAAACAAGAGACACATACAGACTAAAAGTGATGGGCTGGAAAAAAATATTTCATGCAAACGGAGACCAAAAGAAAGCAGGAGTCGCAATACTCATATCAGATAAAATAGACTTTCAAATAAAAGCTGTGAAAAGAGACAAAGAAGGACACTACATAATGATCAAAGGATCAATCCAAGAAGAAGATATAACAATTATAAATATATATGCACCCAACATAGGAGCACCGCAATATGTACGGCAAACACTAACGAGTATGAAAGAGGAAATTAATAGTAACACAATAATAGTGGGAGACTTTAATACCCCACTCACAACTATGGATAGATCAACTAAACAGAAAATTAACAAGGAAACACAAACTTTAAATGACACAATGGACCAGCTAGACCTAATTGATATCTATAGAACATTTCACCCCAAAACAATCAACTTCACCTTTTTCTCAAGTGCACACGGAACCTTCTCCAGAATAGATCACATCCTGGGCCATAAATCTGGTCTTGGAAAATTCAAAAAAATTGAAATCATTCCAGTCATCTTTGCTGACCACAGTGCAGTAAGATTAGATCTCAATTACAGGAAAAAAATTGTTAAAAATTCAAACACATGGAGGCTAAATAACACGCTTCTGAATAACCAACAAATCATAGAAGAAATCAAAAAAGAAATCAAAATATGTATAGAAATGAATGAAAATGAAAACACAACAACCCAAAACCTATGGGACACTGTAAAAGCAGTGCTAAGGGGAAAGTTCATAGCATTACAGGCTTACATCAAGAAACAAGAAAAAAGCCAAATGAATAACCTAACTCTACACCTAAAGCAATTAGAGAAGGAAGAAATGAAGAACCCCAGGGTTAGCAGAAGGAAAGAAATCTTAAAAATCAGGGCAGAAATAAATGCAAAAGAAACTAAAGAGACCATAGCAAAAATCAACAAAGCTAAAAGCTGGTTTTTTGAAAAAATAAACAAAATTGACAAACCATTAGCAAGACTCATTAAGAAGCAAAGAGAGAAGAACCAAATTAACAAAATTAGAAATGAAAATGGAGAGATCACAACAGACAACACTGAAATACAAAGGATCATAAGAGACTACTACCAGCAGCTCTATGCCAATAAAATGGACAACTTGGATGAAATGGACAAATTCCTAGAAAAGTATAACTTTCCAAAACTGAACCAGGAAGAAATAGAAGATCTTAACAGACCCATCACAGGCAAGGAAATCGAAAGTGTAATCAAAAATCTTCCAGCAAACAAAAGCCCAGGACCAGATGGCTTCACAGCTGAATTCTACCAAAAATTTAGAGAAGAGCTAACACCTACCTTACTCAAACTCTTCCAGAAAATTGCAGAAGAAGGTAAACTTCCAAACTCATTCTATGAGGCCACCATCACCCTAATTCCAAAACCAGACAAAGATGCCACAAAAAAAGAAAACTACAGGCCAATATCAGTGATGAACATAGATGCAAAAATCCTTAACAAAATTCTAGCAAACAGAATCCAACAACATATTAAAAAAATCATACACCACGACCAAGTGGGCTTTATCCCAGGAATGCAAGGATTCTTCAATATCCGCAAATCAATCAACGTAATACACCACATTAACAAATTGAAAGATAAAAACCATATGATTATCTCAATAGATGCAGAGAAAGCCTTTGACAAAATTCAACACTCATTTATGATTAAAACTCTCCAAAAAGCAGGAATAGAAGGAACATACCTCAACATTATAAAAGCCATATATGACAAACCCACAGCAAGCATCACCCTCAATGGTGAAAAATTGAAAGCATTCCCCCTGAAATCAGGAACAAGACAAGGGTGCCCACTGTCACCACTACTGTTCAACATAGTGTTGGAAGTTTTGGCCACAGCAATCAGAGCAGAAAAAGAAGTAAAAGGAATCCAGATAGGAAAAGAAGAAGTGAAACTCTCACTGTTTGCAGATGACATGATCCTCTACATAGAAAACCCTAAAGACTCTACCAGAAAATTACTAGAACTAATCAATGAATATAGTAAAGTTGCAGGATATAAAATTAACACACAGAAATCCCTTGCATTCCTATATACTAACAATGAAAAAACAGAAAGAGAAATTAAGGAAACAATACCATTCACCATTGCAACAAAAAGAATAAAATACTTAGGAGTATATCTACCTAAAGAAACAAAAGACCTATACATAGAAAACTATAAAACACTGATGAAAGAAATCAAAGAGGACACAAACAGATGGAGAAACATACCGTGTTCATGGATTGGAAGAATCAATATTGTCAAAATGGCTATTCTACCCAAAGCAATCTATAGATTCAATGCAATCCCTATCAAGCTACCAACGGTATTTTTCACAGAACTAGACCAAAGAATTTCACAATTTGTATGGAAATACAAAAAACCTCGAATAGCCAAAGTAATCTTGAGAAAGAAGAATGGAACTGGAGGAATCAACCTGCCTGACTTCAGACTCTACTACAAAGCCACAGTCATCAAGACAGTATGGTACTGGCACAAAGACAGAAATATAGATCAATGGAACAGAATAGAAAGCCCAGAGATAAATCCACGAACCTATGGACACCTTATCTTTGACAAAGGAGGCAAGGATATACAATGGAAAAAAGACAACCTCTTTAACAAGTGGTGCTGGGAAAACTGGTCAACCACTTGTAAAAGAATGAAACTAGAACACTTTCTAACACCATACACAAAAATAAACTCAAAATGGATTAAAGATCTAAATGTAAGACCAGAAACTATAAAACTCCTAGAGGAGAACATAGGCAAAACACTCTCCGACATAAATCACAGCAAGATCCTCTATGACCCACCTCCCAGAATATTGGAAATAAAAGCAAAACTAAACAAATGGGATCTAATGAAACTTAAAAGCTTTTGCACTACAAAGGAAACTATAAGTAAGGTGAAAAGACAGCCCTCAGATTGGGAGAAAATAATAGCAAATGAAGAAACAGACAAAGGATTAATCTCAAAAATATACAAGCAACTCCTGAAGCTCAATTCCAGAAAAATAAATGACCCAATCAAAAAATGGGCCAAAGAACTAAACAGACATTTCTCCAAAGAAGACATACAGATGGCTAACAAACACATGAAAAGGTGCTCAACATCACTCATTATTAGAGAAATGCAAATCAAAACCACAATGAGGTACCATTACACGCCAGTCAGGATGGCTGCTATCCAAAAGTCTACAAGCAATAAATGCTGGAGAGGGTGTGGAGAAAAGGGAACCCTCTTACACTGTTGGTGGGAATGCAAACTAGTACAGCCACTATGGAAAACAGTGTGGAGATTCCTTAAAAAACTGGAAATAGAACTGCCATATGACCCAGCAATCCCACTTTTGGGCATACACACTGAGGAAACCAGATCTGAAAGAGACACGTGCACCCCAATGTTCATCGCAGCACTGTTTATAATAGCCAGGACATGGAAGCAACCTAGATGTCCATCAGCAGATGAATGGATAAGGAAGCTGTGGTACATATACACCATGGAATATTACTCAGCTGTCAAAAAGAATTCATTTGAATCAGTCCTAATGAGATGGATGAAACTGGAGCCCATTATACAGAGTGAAGTAAGCCAGAAACATAAAGAACATTACAGCATACTAACACATATATATGGAATTTAGAAAGATGGTAATGATAACCCTATATGCAAAACAGAAAAAGAGACACAGAAATACAGAACAGACTTTTGAACTCTGTGGGAGAATGTGAGGGTGGGATGTTTCAAAAGAACAGCATGTATACTATCTATGGTGAAACAGATCACCAGCCCAGGTGGGATGCATGAGACAAGTGCTCGGGCCTGGTGCACTGGGAAGACCCAGAGGAATCGGGTGAAGAGGGAGGTGGGAGGGGGGATCGGGATGGGGAATAAGTGTAAATCTATGGCTGATTCATATCAATGTATGACAAAACCCACTTAAATGTTGTGAAGTAATTAGCCTCCAACTAATAAAAAAATTAAAAAAAAATAAAAAAATAAAGCAAAAAAAAAAGAAAGCCTGCAAAGTGTCCCAGAAGAGGATGTGCACCTTTGATGTTACTGGGGTTGAGAGAGGCCGTGCATGCATGCTCAGTTCCTCAGGCATGTCCAACTCCTTGCAACCCCATGGACTGTAGCCAACCAGGCTCCTCTGTCCATGGGACTTCCCAGGCAAGAATACTGGAGTGGGTTGCCATGCCCTTCTCCAGGGGATCTTCCCAACCCAGAGATTGTGCTACAGGAGGATTCTTTATCATTGAGCCACCTCAGAGAGATTTCTGACCTTAAGCAGAAGACACCTTTACATATAATATCATGTTTATTTATTTTACAAAGAATGTCATCTAATGTTTACTGCAACCCATTTATTTAGTTATCATTGCATTTTACAAACGATGAAACTAAAATTGAGAGATGAAACTCAATGTCACACTGCTCATGAGGGTGGGGGGAGTTCAGAATCCAGTTCAATAGCCTTTGAGTTGTTCACTATAGAGTAGGACCATAGTTCTACTAACCAGGTATTCACTGAGTTTCTACTGTGCATAGCATTTGGTGTTAGGCATTAGGAAGCACATAATGATGCCGAGTTCTTGCATCATTACAGTTTACAATCTAGTAGAAGGCAAGTACACACATTGTTCTATTTAAGAGTCTAAGAGGAAATAACTTAGGAAGATGAGACATAGCAAACAGTTATGCAAACAGAAGTTTTACAGGTCATCTTGAAGGACATTGTATTTAATACAGGACTAGAAGAGTACATACCATTTCTCTAATTTTATTGAAGAGATCTCTAGACTTTCCCATTTCTATGGATCATAGAAAAAGCGAGAGAGTTCCAGAAAGACATCTATTTCTGCTTTGTTGACTATGCCAAAGCTTTTGACTGTGTGCATCACAATAAACTGTGGAAAATTCTGAAAGAGATGGGAATATCAGACCACCTGACCTGCCTCTTGAGAAACCTGTAGGCAGGTCAGGAA
The DNA here is from genome assembly GCF_910594005.1 of Cervus elaphus. Taxonomy (NCBI): domain Eukaryota; kingdom Metazoa; phylum Chordata; class Mammalia; order Artiodactyla; family Cervidae; genus Cervus; species Cervus elaphus. Next base: position 140,738,069 of record NC_057848.1, on the reverse strand, counting down.
GCAACAGTTAGAACTGGACATGGAACAACAGACTGGTTCCAAATAGGAAAAGGACTACGTCAAGGCTCTTTATTGTCACCCTGCTTATTTAACTTATATGCCGAGTACATCATGAGAAATGCTGGGCTGGAAGAAGCACAAGCTGGAATCAAGACTGCTGGGAGAAATATCAATAACCTCAGATTTGCAGATGACACCACCCTTATGGCAGAAAGTGAAGAGGAATTAAAAAGCCTCTTGATGAAAGTGAAAGAGGAGAGTGAAAACGTTGGCTTAAAACTCAACATTCAGAAACTAAGATCATGGCATCTGGTCCCATCACCTCATGGCAAATAGATGGGGAAACAGTGGAAATAGTGTCAGACTTTATTTTTTGGGGCTCCAAAATCACTGCAGATGGTGATTGCAGCCATGAAATTAAAAGACGCTTACTCCTTGGAAGTAAAGTTATGACAAACCTGGATAGCATATTAAAAAGCAGAGACATTATTTTGCCAACAAAGGTCCATCTAATCAAAGCTATGGTTTTTCCAGTAGTCATGTATGGATGTGAGAGTTGAATGGTGAGGAAACCTGACAGCCAAAGAATTGATGTTTTTGAACTGTGGTGTTGGAGAAGACTCTTGAGAGTCCCTTGAAGTGCAAGAAGATCCAACCAGTCCATCCGAAAGTAGATCGGTCCTGGGTGTTCATTGGAAGGAATGATGTTGAAGCTGAAACTCCAATACTTCGGACACCTCATGCGAAGAGCTGACTCATTGGAAAAGACCCTGATGCTGGGAGGGACTGGGGGCAGGAGGAGAAGGGGACGACAGAGGATGAGATGGCTGGATGGCATCACCGACTCGATACACATGGGTTTGGGTAGACTCCAGGAGTTGGTGATGGACAGGGAGGCCTGGTGTGCTGCGATTCATGGGGTCGCAAAGAGTGACTGAACTGAACTGAGAACAGCACAGATATTGCAGAGGGGTTTGATATGAGCTAGGGCATTAAGGGCAGGGCATTGCAAAGCAAAGATTACAATGTGAACAAAGGCATGGGAAAAGTGACAGCATATTCAGAGAGATGTAGGATAAAGGAAGTAAGTCTTGGAAGGTGGTGAAGAAAACAAGTAAGCATGACACTTGCTAAAGATAGTAAGGATAAATCATGGGTACTTTGTAGTAAGAGGGAAATTGGACTCAACTCCTAATGTAATAGAAAAAGTAGAGATTTAAAGGCAAGGAGCAGGATGGAGGTTGGTGGATAGAAAATTACTAGGAGGCTAGGAGGATATACTGAGAGTAAGGAGAATTCTAGCTAAATGAATTTGACATAATTTTGTAGTCAAGCTGGAGTAATAAGATATAGAGGGCGAAAGATAAAGAATTTGATCGTTTATCAAGAGTAGAGGATTTTTGCTAAACTGATCCAGCAGTGTTCATGCTAAAACAAGTCTAAATGGGCCAAGGACAGAGACTAAAGTGAGGGACTAGTTAGAAAGAGGACTCAGAGGAGCGTGAAGCAAGTTTGGTCAAAGAAGACTGCTATGGTCTGAATGTTTATGCTCCCTTAAAATTCATATGTTGGAATTCTAACCCCTCAAATTGAAAGTATTAGGAAGTAGAGCCTTTGAAAAGTGATTAGGTCAGGAAGGTGGCACCCTCATGGATGAGATTAACGCCTTTTCAGATTTTTTGTGAGTATTAAGTATAGTCGATGTACAATATAGTTATTCACAATTTTCAAAGGTTATACTCCAGTTATAGTTATTATAAAACATTGGCTATATTCTTTGTGTTATACAATATATCTCTGAGGCTTATTTAATACATAATAGTTTCTACCTCTAAAACCCCTACGCCAATATTGCCCCTCCCCACTTCTCTCTCTACACTGGCAACCACTAATTTCTTCTCCTCACTTATAAATCTGTTTCTTTCTTGTTACAATCACTAGTTTGTTGTATTTTTTATATTCCTCTCTCATGAATGGGATTGCTGCTGCTGCTGCTGCTGCTGCTGCTGTTTAGTCACTCAGTCGTGTCTGACTCTACAACCCCATGGATTGTATAGCCCACCAGCCTCCTCTGTCCATGGGATTTCCCAGGCAAGAATATTGGTGTGGTTTGCATTTCCTCTTCAGAGGATCTTCCCAAGCCAGGGATCAAAACTGAATTGGCAGGCAGCTTCTTTACTGTTAAGCCACCAGGGAAGCTCCATGAATGGGATTAATGCCTTCTAAAAGAGGCTCCAGAGAGCTTGCTAATTCCCTTCCACACTCTGAGGACATAGCAAGAAGGTTCTGGCTATGAATCAGGAAGAGGGCTCTCACCAGAATGGGACCATGCTGTTATCTTGATCTTAGACTTCCTGGCCCCTAGAACATTGCAAAATAAATGTCCACTGTTTATAAGCTACCCAGTCTGTGGTATTTTGTTACAGTGGCCAGAATGAATTAAGACAGAGTCTTTGCCAAAGGTCCTTCTTCCCTCCCTTCCCCCCTGTAGCCCTTCTACCATCCTTGACTTATTTCACTATGTAACACATATTCATGTAGTACCTGCTTTAAAGAACTGAATAGACAGAAAACAGAGGTTGAGCTATAAAGATCACTATTAAGGCTTTGTGACAAAGCATGACATACACAATTTTATTTCAAATAAAGTGGTCAAGAACAGCTTGCATGGAAGGAACATTTAAACTGAAGTTTGAAAGATGAAAAGGTAGTAATGTTGGGAAATTTAGACTGATTTTATGAGGACTTCCTATACATTTTACTTTATTCTATATGCCTAAGTTGTCAAAAGTGTTTGAAGAGAGAGGTTGCATTCTAATAGTGTGGATGACAACTTGCATTTAGCCTGAATATTAAAGAAGCCCCAGGAAATCCCACCACAAGGAAATCCAAACTCTGTTCCGAATACAAACACTACTTAAAAAACAAAACAACAAAACCCCTTTCACCCTTTGGTCAACCTACTGTCCACTAAATTTGTTGAGGATTGTGGGCATTAAGACCTAAGCAAGAGATGCAACTTGATTATAGTACAGTAGTTTGAATTTAAGCAAAATGATATGCTTGAAATGTAGGGGCCTTTTTGTAATGTAATTTGAAAAGCTGTTGAGTTTCTTTGAATAGGCAACCCAGACTCTGACCATTGAGTGACTCTCCATAAGAGCAATTACAACACCCAATTAGCACTATAAAAGGGAGAGTTCACATGATAGAGATGTGAGGTAACCATTTGTACCCACACCACATGCTGTCACTGTGGTGTAAATACTTGGTGAAAGAGGCAACACAGCTCCCTGTGACCACAGACTACTGAACAAAATCACCAACCTCCCTTCAATATGAGCATACAAAGCACTAGGCCTGGAGAACAAATAATAAAGTAACCATTTACTCTCCCCTGAGCTCATCATAGCCTTCTCTTCTCCCTACTGGGTCTAAGGAAAACAGAAGATAACATTAAAGCTCACCGTCAGGGCCTGCATGTTCAGTTGTACAGGCACTACACTGCATATTTCTAGGACTGTCTTTCACTTTACTCTTTACATGAATGGTGCCCCCGGGAAGGTTATAGTGTACAACCTGTGAATCTGTATATGGCAGGCCTGCTTAATCTGATTTCGCTCATATATTGTGAGCCTTTCTATTGCTTATTCATTTTGTGTTCTCTGTGTTCATTTATTTTGAGAAACAAACCTCATATCAGTTTTATCCTTGGAACCATAAAATTCATCTTTAAATATATATATATATATATGTGTATATGTATATATAGATATAGATAGATATACATAGCAAAACCAGCAAAATGCTATTTATGTATATGTAATTTTATTTATTTATTAAAAGAATACTAGGAGGTAAGACTTTACAAATAAACAAATTTGCAGAAATATGAACTAACTTGCTTGTGAATAACAGAACTAGGACATGCCTTAGAGAAAGTTTAAAATGGCTCAAAACTGGAGGAAAGCATAGAAGCAAATTATCCACTGACACAGCACTAACAGAAAAGTTATCAGAAGTCTAAATCAGAGCAGAACCAGGAAGAAAGGAAATCCTAAGAGAGATGCTGCTGCTGGTAAGTCGCTTCAGTCGTGTCCGACTCTGTGCAACCCCAGAGACGGCAGCCCACAAGGCTCCCCTGTCCCTGGGATTCTCCAGGCAAGAACACTGGAGTGGGTTGCCGTTTCCTTCTCCAATGCATGAAAGTGAAAAGGGAAAGTGAAGTCGCTCAGTTCTGTCTGACTCTTAGTGACCCCATGGACTGCAGCCTACCAGGCTCCTCCGTCCATGGGATTTTCAAGGCAAGAGTACTGGTGTGGGGTGCCATTGCCTTCTCCTAAGAGAGATGAGACCTTCTTAAATAAATGGATTTTTATTTCCATAATTAGCTGTACATTTAAGGAAAAGATGAAAATAATCCCTAAGTGTCAAGCCTATATAAATGGAAAGGTTGTAATTTCAATTAACCAGAGTTCCGTGTTTAGATTCAAAACAATGATTTGAATTTGATTTGAATCAAAGAACCAATTCCAGTATTCCATGAGACACGCATTACTTATAATCATTTTTCTGTACCAATGCTTTCAACTTTTTAACCCATCCTTCTGGTGGGAAAGAAAAAAAATATGAAATATCAAGCTTTGATTAATGTATACTTCTTAATTTAAAATTACTCTTGACAAAACCCACTGAGATGTTGTGAAGTAATTAGCTTCCAACTAACAAAAAATAATAATAATAATAATAAAATTACTCTTTATTAACTTAAAACAAAGATATTCTAGACTAACTCCAAAGCAAACTTGAAATGGCACACACAGTGGCACCTAGAATAAAATGTTATATGTGAGAATGAGCAAACATTATTCAAGCATCTCAGTTGAGATTTTGCTACCTTTGGGTAATGATGTCTAAAACTGTCTTTTCATTAAACAGCAGAGTATACTGGAGACAGTGAGAGTTATCCTATAGACTTTGTTTGAATCTAAACATAGTCTCTATTACTGTAACTTTGAGAAAATCACTTAATTTGCCTCAGCTTCAGGATCTTTATCTGCAATATGAGGATACTAATACCTATCCTGCCTGGGGCTTGAGGGACTTTCCTGGTGGCTCAGACAGTAAACAGTCCTCTGGCAATACAGGAGACCTGGGTTCGATCCCTGAATTGGAAAGATCCCCTGGAGAAGGGAACAGCTATCCACTCCAGTATTCTGGTCTGGAAATTCCATGAATAGAGGAGCCTGGCCGGCTATATTTAGTCCATGGGGTCCAAAGAGCCAGACACAAATGAGCAACTTTCACTTTCACTTTCAAATAAGTAAAATATAAGCAGGGTGTCTAGCATTTATAGTTGCTCAGTAAATAGCTCTTAATATTATCGATGATCTCTAGTGTGGGAAAGCTATCAATATTACATAAGAAGAAGATCCTTAACCAAGTGTCTTGAAAATCAGGCTGAATGCAAAGAACCTCAAATTCTGTCTTCCCTTTTTAAAATTTTCGTCCAGAAAGTAATATACTTCAGAAAACAGAGCAAGAGATTAACTTCTACTTAAATTGAAAAATCATCATGATAAGACTTTGATCATGAGCTATCATATATTAAATATAACCATTAAATTTTGGCCCTCTCTCTCATTGAAAGCTAGAGTCTGATGTCCTTCCTTTTGAATATGGACTGATTTGGTAGCTTATTCAATCAACAGAATGCAAGAGAAAATGTATTCTTGCATTTCTGAGTCTATCATAGGAAGCCTTACAGATTCTACCCAAATCTGTTGAAATGTTTACTCTAGGCGAAGCCACTCACTGTGTAAGAATTCCAACTACTTGCTAAGACTCCTAAGCTATCTAAAGAAGTTTATAGACAGAAAGAGGACCAGTCCCAGCTTTTCCAATCTATGTGGCCCAGTTCAGGCACCAGATTTGTGAATGAAGACACCATTTTTGTTGGAATATCAGTACCTAAAGATGTGACTCAAAGAAAAACTCAACCAGAATCAAGGCCCCAGACATATGACACCAGTCAAGTTGTCTAATATATCTGCACTCAGTCATGCCACTATGAGTGAGGCCCAGTCATGAAGAAGCAGAGATGAGCCTTTCCCAGTATTCTTCATCTTTATTCTTAGCTCACAAAGCCCTGACTATAACAACATGGATTCTATTGTATGTGCCACTGAGTTTTGGAGTAGTTTGTTACACTTCAGTAGGTATCTGGCACATATGTCTTGATCATTTCTTACAGTTCTAAAGCCGTGGAACTCATTCTACCCATATTCAGGGAGAATGAAATCTCTTGCTTATTTTCATTCTCCCTTTGAGTCAAAGAATTTGTTTAGAAGCTTCCTTGGACTGAGTCACGAAAAGAAAACTCTTGATTACAAAACCAGAATAGAAGAACAGCTAAATCTGGTCAAATACACCCCATTTTTCATTTCATAAAAAATCAAGATCAACAAATAGGTCTCTGTGATGATGATCCCTGTTCCATGTTACTCGCACCAGAATTGGGATATAACCAGGGACAAACAGTTCATGAAGCTAGAGTCATTGACACTGTGAGCCAACTACAGGGGACTCAAACATCTGGGGCTATTAGCTCATGTGTTTCTGTGTGTACATTCAGAAAGACTATATGACTGTTTGAATCTCCAGGAAACTTGCATACTATTCTAAACATAAGGACTCATGCTCCCTCTTAAGCTACACCATAAAACCTCAGAATCAGATGGTACTTCTTATTGGTACCACTGCCCACTAAGCAAAAACAGAAATACAGAAAAAAGCCTAACCTCTGAATTTCCCTCAGATATTCTCCCTCACCACTTCTCCCTTTATCCAATATATTACCAAGGTTAATTAGTTCTGCTGCCTAGCTATCTTTTAAGTCCTTCATTTTAGTCAAATTCCTTTGCCCTGATTTAGATCCTTGTCATCATTAACCTAGGCTTCCCTCTATCCATTTCTGTCCTTCCCATCTCACCTGTTGCCCTTCATATTTATCCTCAACAGTACTAACAATACTATTTCTAAAATGCAAATTTGACCATCAACTATCTGCCTAAAGACTTTAACAGCTTTCCATTGCACTAAAGTCCAACTTATGAACATGTCACAAATGTCTCCATTTTGTGGCCTTGGTCTGTCAATTTAGCTAATGTCTTTTTAATAATTAAAATCTACTGTCTCTGTTGCTTCAAAAGTGTTGGCAACTGCTCTTATCACTATTGAAAATGTTTTCCCCTTTCGTTCACTTAGAAAACTCCTACTCATCTTTTAAAGCCCCAATGCAGTGAAACATATTTTCTCTCCCACTCAAATCACTTTCTTCTCAAAACTGTAACTTCACCTCTGCAGAGATCAATTATTTTTTATACTCTAATGACAGCAGATTCTTAATATACATTCATCTTTATGTCTTCAGTTCAGTTCAGTTCAGTTCAGTCGTTCAGTGGTGTCCGACTCTTTGCAACCCCATGAATCACAGCATGCCAGGCCTCTCTGTCCATCAGCAACTCCTGGAGTTTACTCAAACTCATGCCCATCGAGTTGATGATGCCATCCAGCCATCTCATCCTCTGTCGTCCCCTTCTCCTTCTGCCCCCAATCCCTCCCAGCATCAGGGTCTTTTCCAATGAGTCAACTCTTCGCATGAGGTGCCCAAATACTGGAGTTTCAGCTTCAGCATCAGTCCTTCCAATGAACACCCAGGACTGATCTCTTTAGGGTGGACTAGTTGGATCTCCTTGCAGTCCAAGGGACTCTCAAGACTCATCTCCAGCACCACAGTAAAAAAGCATCAATTTTTCGGCGCTCAGCTTTCTTCACAGTCCAGCTCTCACATCCATACATGACCACTGGAAAAACCAAAGCCTTGACCAGATGGACCTTTGTTGGCAAAGTAATGTCTCTGCTTTTTAATATGCTCTCTAGGTTGGTCATAACTTTCCTTCCAAGGAGTAAGTGCCTTTTATTTCATGGCTGCAGTCACCATCTGCAGTGATCTTGGCGCACAAAGAAATGAAGTCTGACACTGTTTCCACTGTTTCCCCATCTATTTCCCATGAAGTGATGGGACCAGATGCCACGATCTTAGTTTTCTGAATGTTGAGCTTTAAACCAACCTTTTCACTCTCCTCTTTCACTTTCATCATGAGGCTTTTTAGTTCCTCTTCACTTTCTGCCATAAGGGTGGTGTCATGCATATCTGTGGTTATTGATATTTCTCCCAGCCATCTTAATTCCAGCTTGTGCTTCTTCCAGCCCAGCGTTTCTCATGATGTACTCTGCATAGAAGTTAAATAAGCAGGGTGACAATATACAGCTTTGACGTACTCCTTTTCCTGTTTGGAACCAGTCTGTAGCATCTAATAATATGACTGACATTTAATAAACACTAAATACCTGAGTTGACACTGGAATTGATTGAATGAATTGAATTGAATCAATCACTCTCAAGAACACTAATGCCTGTTAGGGTTTCCTGGATCAAGAGTACAAACTCACACTGAATTTTCATAACACCACTAGTTTTTATTGTGGCACAGCAAACATCAAGCTTACAACAGATTTCCCCTGTGAAAAAAATATGACTTCAGTAAAGATAACAAATATGCTCAGAAGTCCATAAAGAAGACAAGGTGGTCTAGAGATTCTGTTCTCATCCAAAGACTTGCTGAGATCCGATTCAGTGGGGGAAGATTGATTTTCTAGCTTAAGTTAAATGAGGCATCGAACAAATGTCAAAAGCAAGACATAGACTTAAGATTCTTCACTGTCACACCAATAAAGTTACCATCCTTCCACCTCCTCTAATACAAATGCAAGAAAGCTTGCTATGGATCCTGAACAAAACAGTAACTATGAATTTACACAGCTCCTTAAACTTCTAAGCTGTGAACTGAGAGTGAATTTATGCGCCATGATTTAATAGGCACCTATAGACAAAGGGTTTTCTCCATCAGTTACAATTTTAGTTTTAATTGCTTTCCAGTCTAGAATTTAGACAATACCTTAGCCCTGAAAGATACTTAAATATTGGCATGTTATTATTAAGACTAATATTAGGTTAGAAAACTTGAAATTATAGCTGAAACACCAATACTTTGGCCACCTGATGCAAAGAGCTGACTCATTTCAAAAGACCCTGATGCTGGGAAAGATTGAGGGCAGGAGGAGAAGGGGAAGACAGAGGATAAGATGGTTAGATGGCCTCACCGACTTGATGGACATGGGTTTAGGTGGACTCTGGGAGTTGGTGATGGACAGGGAGGCCTGGCGTGCTGTGGTTCATGGGGTAGCAAAGAGTCGGACACGACTGAGCGACTGAATTGAACTGAATTCTTTTTGAAAAGTTAATGTGATACATTAATATGACTCCACATTAAACTTCCAGGACTTCAGAAGGAAAAATGCAAAATATGGCACAAAATTCAGAAGACATGTGAAATATTTATATCTAAAACCACTTTATTGGGGTCTAAGTGACACATAAAAAGCTGTATATACTTAATGTAGAGAAAGCAATACGTTTGGAGATAGGTATAAAGCCATGGGACAATCAATGAACATGAACATATTCATCACTCCCAAAGTTTCCTTCTGTCCCCTTTGTTATTATTTTATGTGTGTAGTAAGAAATCTTGAACATAAAATCTGCTCTTTTCAAAAATGTTAAGTATACAATACTGTATTATTAGCTATAAGTGCTATGTTGTATAATAGATCTTCAGAATGTATTTAACTTACATAACTGAAACTTTCTACGCTTAACCATGACCTACCACGTTTCCACTACCCCCAGCCCCTGGCATCCACCATTCTACGCTGCTTCTATGAGGTTGACTCTTTTAGATTCCACATATGAGTGAGACCATATATTAATCAGTTCAGCTCGGTTCAGTTGCTCAGTTGTGTCCAACTCTTTGCAACCCCATGGACTGCAGCACGCCATCACCAACTCCTGGAGTTTACTCAAACTCATGTCCATCACCAACTCCCAGAGTTTACTCAAACTCATGTCCACTGAGTCGGTGATGCCATCCGACCATCTTATCCTCTGTCGTCCCCTTCTCCTCCCACCATAGTATTTGTCTTTCGGAGAAATTGTTACTCTAGTTCTATACCAGAGAAGGTAATCGTCTATTGCACATAATTTGAGATGGAAATGAGAAAAGTAATGAATGGACAAAAGTTTTTAACTAATACAACACACTTTCTATTATTCTGGTTGAAACCCATTTACAAATACTACTGTGTATTTCAACTGGATGAGAAAGATGCATTTCAACATTGTCCCCATTGGTTTTGTTATCTATGACCATGAAAATTTCAGCATGTATAAGAAACACATGACTTGAGAGTTGGGAGGCTTCTTAAAATGCATATTCCTGGCCCTGTTTCCAGAGATTCTTAATTAGTTGGTAAAGGTTAGGAACCACAAATCTGTGTTTCCTGAACTCTGTTAGAGATTCTGACACAGTAATTCCTCACACAACACTTTGCAAAGCTCTGCCTTAAGTAAGGAAGTTTCTAGATTTTGATTTATACAGAATGCTCTTGCTTTGCACTTATGATACTGTGTAGTTATTAATATTATCTCTTTTTTCCTCAAAAGTTTAGTGGCTTAGAGACAAACAGTCTTAGTCTTAGGACACAAGGACATCTTTAGGTTATTCATAAGTTAAAAGATTCTCTAGAATTTAGGCCAACTCAGGAACCAGAGAAGCAGTTGGCACTTTGGAAAATGTGGGGCTAAAACAACCTGATGCAGTTGTGGAACTATCTACTCTTTCAGAAGTACCAAAACTACTGCCACTTTCTTCTTGGAATGTGCGTGCGTGCGTGCCAAGTTGCTTCAGTTGTGTCTGACTCTTTGCGACCCCTATGGACTGTAGCCAGCCAGGCTTCTCTGTCCATGGGATTCTCCAGGCAAGAATACTGGAGTGAGTTGCCATGCCCTCCTCTAGGAGATTTTCCCGACCCAAGGATTCAATTCGCACCTTTTATGTCTCCTTCAGGTAAGTTCTTTACCACTAGTGCCACCTGGGACACACTGTGCCAAAAAGACCTAAGTAAACCTCTTAAAACTGTTCAAATTGGTCTCAGCATGTCCCCACACTCCTGGAATTTGACTTGATCTGAGCAAGCCTTTCATATGTGGAAATTAGAAGAGACATCTGAATTTCAATGTTCCATTTCTGTTTTTTCACCTGTTTTCATCACATCTTTAAGCTTTACTGCCTCACGAGAAAAATTCTTCCACATAGGAGTCAGGGTACAATTTAATATGATTTCTCCATCCCAGCAATCTTATTCTAATCCCAAGAAATCACAAGTGCTTTGAAATTAGTGCAATGTACATGTTAACCCATATCTGTTCTCATCATTATAATGACAAGTTCTATGTCTTTATAAATAAACAATAATATTGCTCAAATGTCTGCACATGGTATTTTGATTAATAAAAATAACTGTATGTGATGTGTTTCACATTGCCCACAACGGCAGGCGGGGGGTGGGCGGGGGGAAGGACATAATTATTTAAATTCTCAGTAAATGGCTCACATCCCATCTCATTGCAAGAACATCTTTCTTTTCCCCCTAACACCACAATAAAGCCAAAATGTTTCCAGAGAGCTTTGATTCTTATCAAATGGTAAGTATTGGTAGCTGTCGCCCAGTATGGAACAGAAACTATTATGTGACAGGGGCACTCTGTGTCTACAACTGGCAGTTAGTAGCCCAGAGTGAAGGCATATTCCAGTGAGCATCTTGGGGATCCAAATTGGTCCTTTGCCTTATGATTGTTTTCCCTATCACCCGAGACTGGTCCTTTCAAGTTTATTCAAGTCTAGCCTCACTGAGAGCGTGCTCAGCCATGGAGTATTCCACACCAAAGTTGATCGAGTGATCCAAACTTTCAGCTCTTTAAATGAATTCACACAACCCCTTTACCAAAGTGCAATCCTCACTCCTAGGAGATCCAGAATGGAAAACTTTCATCACTTCACCAAACCGTAATTCCCATTCTTTCCATATCACCACGAAAATTAACCAAATACAGCCTTTATCCTCTGGCAGACACGAGCCAGCTATTTACCAAGTCCAACTGCTTTCTTCTTGCAGGCACAGTGAAATTACATTTCTCTACTTCCTGTAAATGAAACGGAGAAGATCTAACTTCTCTGTTTGGTCAAATAACTTATTTTTGGTCAATGGAGTATCAGAAAATAGGATGTATGCTACTTCTACATGGTCCTATAACTTGCTACTTCTATGTGGTCCTAAAAGAGGAACTGAAAAGCGTCTTGCTGACAGTGAAAGAGGAAAGTGAAAAGCTGGGTTAAAACTCAACATTCAAAGAACTAAGATCATGGCATCTGGTCCCATCACTTCATTGGGAAATAGATGGGGAAACAATGGAAACAGTGACAGACTTTATTTCCTTGGGCTCCAAAATCACTGCAGATAGTGACTGCAGCCATGAAATTAAAAGACTCTTGCTCCTTGGAAGAAAAGCTATGACCAACTTAGACAGCATATTAAAAAGCAGAGACATAACCTTCCCAACAAAGGTCTGTATAGTCAAAGCTATGATTTTTCCAGTAGTCATGTATAGATGTGAGAGTTGGACCATAAACAAAGTTAAGCACTGAAGAATTGATTCTTTTGAACTGTGGTGTTGGAGAAGACTGTTGAGAGTCCCTTGGACTGCAAGGAAATCCAACCAGTCCATCCTAAAGAAATCAGTCCTGAATGTTCATTGAAAGGACTAATGATGAAGCTGAATCGCAAATACTCTGGCCACCTAATGCAAAGAACTGACTCATTGGAAAAGACCCTGATGCTGGGCAAGATTGAAGGCAGGAGGAGAAGGGGACCACAGAGGATGATGGTTGGATGGCATCACCGACTCAATGGACATGAGTTTGAGCAAACTCCCGGAGTTGGTGATGGACAGGGAGCCCTGGTATGCCGCAGTCCATGGGGTCGCAAAGAGTCAGATATGACTGAGCAACAGAACTGAACTAATACCTTCTCTCTTTCCTTTTCTGCTATCTAGATACTGATTCAAAAGGTGAACCAGGCATTCACAGTTTAAATATAAGGAAGCTATGTGAGTAAAGGAAGCTAAATGCTGAATCACCAATTACAGGAAACTATCTGATCTGAACTAGCCACATACATTATTATGTGAATGAAGAGCAGATTTCATTGTTTCAAACTGCTGAGATTTTGGTATGTATCTGTTACACATCTATTCCTATCTTAACTAATATGTAAACCTGAAGAGATTTTACTTTAAGTATCTTGGGTAAGAATAGCCATGCTCACTATAACAAGTTTTCTTAACTGAATCCTGTGGAAAAGAAGGATTTGGCATCGCAAATCTTTCCCTACAAGAAGCTTATTAATCATATTGAAAGAATTTACCATACTCTCTCCAGAACCCTTCAAGTTCTTCCAACCAATGTTTTGTCTTGGGAGAAAATATGATAACTTCCTATCAGTTACCCTAATACACGCAAATTTACTGAACATTTTTACTGAAAGCATTGTATTATTTCAATGAATGACTGCTAAAAATATAGCTGACCTCCTGTAGAGAAAGACGTTTTTAAAATTTAACACACTGAAAAAGGGTACTCGTACTCAAAATATGAGAAGCACTGAAGCCCATAAATTTTTAGAATATACTTTATGCTACTATAATCATTTTTATTATATGTGTTATGATATATATAATTATTATACATATGTATTATATAATCACTGTTTTATTTTAAAACTTTAGTTTTGTATACTCATATCCTTACAGCACCTTTTTTCCTCACTTGGTCAATGGAGCCCTTGCAAGAGCTCTAAGGAGCCATTTGGCATATCTGAATATAGTTGGAAATTATAACGATGATCCCAGGGTTGGGACGATCCCTTGGAGGAGGGAATGGCTAACCACTCCAGTATTCTGGACTGGAGAATTCCATGGACTGTAGAGTCCATGGGGTTGCAAAGAGTCGGACATGACTGAGCGGCTTTCACTTCACATAAAAATGATAGTAGCTAATACAGTCATTATTACGTTGGACACAACCCCAAGCACCTATCTCAACACAATTAATCTGATCCAAAACTACATGAGAGAAGTACTATTACTACCTCCATTTTACAGATGTGGGAACAGAAGTTCAAGGTCACGCAACCAGCGAGTTTCAAGTTTGTTGTCATTGTTTAGTTGCTAAGTAGTGTCTGACTCTTTGGCAACCCCATGAGCTGTAGCCTGCCAGGCTCCTCTGTCCATGGGATTTCCCAGGCAAGAATACTGGAGTGGGTTGCCATTACCTCTTCTAGGGGATCTTCTTGATCCAGGGATCAAGCCCGTGTCTGTTGCATTGGCAGGTGGATTCTTTACCACTGAACCACCTAGGAAGTCCAAATGTCAAGGATGAGATCCAAATTTAGGCCCTCTGACGGCAGGGTCTGTGTCATTGCCCATTTAGAGGATGTAACTTCTTCAGTTTCAAAGTCACTTAGCTAATGGAAACACATTATATCTAAAAGGGAAACCAGGACAAGAGAGGTTTAGTGACGTTCCCAAAGTTGTACTGCAATGTGGTAGCAGAATTAGACCTAAAACACAATTTAGGAACTCAACGTATAATATCCAGTAATATGAACCACCCGGCAGTTGAAATGCGGGCACTGGCAGTTTTTACTTTCTTCCGCACTATTATTTCTTATTTTATTAAGAGAAAGACATTTATTTTCTCATCTTCAACTTATTTTTGAGATTTTTTTCTTTTACAGGCTTTGACTTACTATCCCATCCTTCTGTTTACCCTCCAAATAAATATCACTTTTCAAATTACCCTTTAAAAAGATGCACACATCTCAGTTTATTTAACTATGTACCTTTCTGTCAAATCCTTTATTGAAGGAGGAAGGACATAAACAAATCAAAGAGTAGCACTGAAAATTAACAACAAATATGCAATAAATGAAGGAATAGGGCAACTGCTCATTATAATGTCATTTCTTAGGTGCCAGAAAGTGACTCCAATTCTAAAAGAAAATTTACTCTGCCACTTAGAGAAAAAAATGAAGTATATTTTGCTGCCTAGAGTGTGCTCATAAATATTAGCTGCTGAATAACTTTAAAGACTCTCATGATAGCATGGCCCCTCCCATGTACGCAAATAATCATTTGCTGGCTTTCCTATGTGCATGTGCATGTGTACATGTTTTCCCACAATAGTTATGATGGCACCAAGACACATACACACTACTTCCTATAGTATTCAGTTTGTACATAGTAGAAGTAAAAGAAATACACATAAATGTAATACATATATCTTGAATATTTGATTACACACTTGAAATATAAATATAAAGAGTGTTTTGCAGGGGAGCAAAATTTGCCACCCCAAAATATGACTCTTTAGCAAGAGAATTAATTTAGGCTGATTGATTTTAAGAAACAAAAGACTAAGATGTCTTTCTTTTTACCCCTCTTTAACTTACTGAAAGAATCTAGACAGAGAGCCTCGTCCAGGAAGAGCACTCTGTATGTGTATGTCAGTCTCTCAGTCAAGTCCAACTCTGCGACCCCATGGGCCGTAGCCCACCAGTCTCCTCTATCCATGGAATTCTCCAGGCAAGAATGCTGGAGTAGGTTGCCATTTCCTTCTCCAGGGATCAAACCTGGGTCTCCAGCATTGCAGGTGGATTCTATACCATCTGAGTCGCCAGGGAAGCCAAGGAGGAGCACTACCACCAGCTGCTGCTGCTGCTGCTGCTTTGTCGCTTCAGTCGGGCCCGACTTTGTGCAACACTGTGGACCGCAGCCTGCCAGGCTCCTCTGTCCATGGGACTCTCGAGGCAAGAATACTGGAGTGGATTGCCATGCCCTCCTCAGGGGATCTTCCCGACCCAGGGATTGAACCCAGGTCTCCTGCATCGCAGGCAGATTCTTTACCGCTGAGCCACCAGGGAAGCCCACTACCACCAGAGACATCCACAAAGAATATGGGCTAGATGTGGTGAAGGGGAACTCAGCAAAGGCCTGTGTCCCATTGCTTCTGAGTGGCCCAGAAAATATTTGTTTACCAAACTTTTGTTTTTTCTAGCTTCCTGTCAGTTGTTTTCCTCCTCTTTGAAGTCTCAGACCCCTACCTGCTTCTCCTCAGTTCAGGATGGTATATAAGCCTCAATGTCAAAGGGTGTCATTTTTCTTATGGGACTCCTATATGTACAAAATTAAATTTGATTTTCTCCTCTTAATCTGTCTCATGTCAATTTAATTCTTAGACTGGCCACAACAACCTAGAAAAGGTAGAGGGAGATTTTTCCCTTCCCCAACATTTTTGACATAGTGATTATTAGAAAATGGGATTTGGTGGGATGTGGATTTGATTTTAGAAATGAATTCATTTTTACTTATTGCTTGACCATGGCATTATTAAAGCTCTTTAAAAGGACAAGTAAAAGTATAATATACTCTATAATTTTGTTTTTTATTGCTGCATTGCAAATTTATAGGAACACATATGCTCATATAATATTTTACAGCTATACAGAAATTCTTTGATTCCTGATATTGACATTTTGAAATAGATTTTTCTTTTTCTATCCAGTTGTTTTGTTATATGTAATACTCTGAGTGAGATTTCGCAGAGTATAGCAAAATATAAGCAGCAATCCTAAAGAAAGCACAGCACTGGAAGTCTCGCATGTATGCAAAACAAACCACTAAGGGCTAGCACACAAATCAGCTTAAGAGACAAAAAACAAACAAACAAACAAATATAAGTAGATACAGATGTGAGCTGGACAAATAGCTTGACCCAATTTGAAGCTCAAAAACCATACACGTGTTTGACATTAAATAGTTCACCAAAGGACAAAACTCTGAAAGTAGGCCATGATTTCTAAATAATCTCACCCTATTTTTTCATCTCAATTAATAAATCTTCTGAGGACAAAACCGATGATACAAAATAGATGTCTGTGGGAAATGATTGAAGAAATTTCACCTACATTTTGGCAGAAGAGAGCAACTGTACTCTCCATTGAACTCCAAGGAACTGCAAAAGGCCCGGACCATTTGAAAAAGAGGAAACTGCTTTTAGGGTGGCAGCTGTGGCTATATGCTATGTAACTGGACAGAGAACAGTCCTAAGAGAGACATAGGCTGTGTGTTCTGCCCCTAGTGATGATGTAGATAGCAATCAAAACATCAGGGACAAGTGAGAACTCCAGACATGAGAAAAGGAAAATTGACAACCATGCTAATCCCTGTTAATTTGCAAAAGTACAACTTTCTAATGTGGATAATGTTGAACAAAGCCTCTTCCTTCATAAAGTTACTAAACGGCTTCATTTAAAATGTTAATTAGAAGGTCTAAGGTTGACAAGGGGCTTCCCTCATAGCCCAGTTAGCAAAGAATCTGCCTGCAATGCAGGAGACCCCAGTTCGATTCCTGGGTCAGGAAGATCTGCTGGAGAAGGGATAGGCTACCCACTCCAGTATTCTTGGGCTTCCCTTGAGGCTCAGCTGGTAGAGAATCTGCCTGCAGTGTGGGAGACCTGGGTTCGATCCCTGGGTTGGGAAGATCCCCTGGAAGAGGGAATGGCAACCCACTCCAGTATCCTGGCCTGGAGAATTCCATGGACTGTATACTCCATGGAGTCGCAAGGAGTCCCACACGACTGAGAGACTTTCACTTTCAATGTTGACAAAGTTCTTAGGAACCTACTGAACTATAAGAAAAAAAAATTTTAATTGGAGGATAAATGCTTTACAATATTGTGTTGGTTTGTCGTACATCAATCAGCCATAAGTATACATATACTCCCCCATCTCTGGAACTACCCACTCAAACCACCCGCCCCCCCGCCACGTTGTCAGAGCACTGGGCTGAGCTGTGTTATACATCAACTTCCCACCCTTGCGACCCCATGGGACTGTAGCCCACCAGGCTCCTCAGTCCATGGGATTCTCCAGGCAAGAATACTGGAGTGGGTTGCCATTTCCTTCTCCCCTACTGAACTATATAGCTGGCAAGTAAGTCAAAAGACTCGAGTAATCCTCACACTTTGGTACACATGAGAATCTACCAAGAAGACTTGAAAATCCAGATCATCAGGCAATACTCCAATTAAATTGAAATTTCTTACAGTGAGTGAAATTCAGGTTTTAGTATGTTTTAATACTTCTCAGGTGATTCCAATGTGTGGCTGAGTCTGAGAACCAGTGCTTTAGCACTGTAAGTAGGGTTTCTTTTAGTGATTTTTTTTTTTTTTTTGGTACAGTTTAAAGAGTAAGATTGAGTTTTAGAAACAGAGCAAAATGAGTTAGACATTTTAAACATTTCCCCTAATTTCTACAAATTTCTTTACTTTTTAAGTAAGGATGGTGACACATATTCCATTAGGTATTTGTGAGGCTTAACTTACACTTAAGGTATCTGAAACAGAAAAGTTGAGATACACTTATTTTTCTCCTCTCCATATATTTATATTGCCACTCATGACACTGGATCCATTAAACTTGTACCTAATTTGTTTTCTTTTATGTTTCTCTTGTCCTACCTTTACCTCACTTAAACTCCCCCTTCACTTAAGTTTTACTTACTTTATTTTAACCTTATTCCTCATTTTACCTTCAGTTTTTTTGCCTATCTCTCTTTGGTAAAGGTCTGCCTCACTGATGCAACTTAAGAATGTAGATTTTGAGAGTCTATTTACAGGAACTCTGTGCCAATTTTAGCCCCAAATTACTACCTGTTGGGTTTCAGCAGCACACTGTTCTTCCTCCAGCCTGCATAACAGCCAATCCCAAAACACAAATATTTCTGATATATATTTGCCAGCACTATATATTTTGCCACCAGATGGTGCTCCAAGTACATATTAAATATTCTGTGTTTCAGTGACCTAGCAGATCAAGAGTTATGCAGAAACCATAGAACACTTAACAACTTTTCAGAAGGGGCCAGGATGTGGGTAGGTGAATGGGAACTGATTATATGATCAGAAGAATGATACCTAGGTGCAGTATTAACTGTAATATTTGAGGTTCAGTACCACTCGCCAAGTTGAAGAGGTAAGGTCCCACATCTCACATATACAAAAAAGAAAAAGAAAAGGTAGGGGGTAATAGAAATATAACTAAGGGTAGTGTCTTTGGGATGTTAGTTTGACGAGGACAGCCTTCATGGATTTGAGAGCAAAATGGTTAAATTACAAAATCCCTAAACTAAACTACCAGTTAGTGTATTTATTAAACAGGGCTATATAGAATAAATATTTCTGCTCTAAGGGGAGTGGAAGACATTCTCACTTCAGATTAAAAAATGGAATTTGTGTGGTCAAAATAAGAGGTTTACAAGACCCTTTCCACAATTTCAGGAAAGAAAAAATGATGAAGAAAGGGATGAGTGATATCAATCAGAGCAGGCCTAGAAAGCTAAACTAAACTGAAAACGAATACAACCGTGGTGATATTTCTATGTTTACTGCCTGAATTCTAAGCAATTAGAAAAATAGTAAACCGAAACTGCAATTTTAAAACTCCCTATAAGCAAAAGTCCAGGACCAGATGACTCCCCATGCAAATTCTACCAGACATACAAAGAGGAACTTATAGCGATCCTTCTCAAACTCTTCCAAAATGTTGATGGGAAGGAACACTCCCAGGGACATTCTATGAAGCCACCATCACCCTGATAACAAAGCCAGTCAAAGATGCCACAAAAAAAGAAAATTACAGGCCCATATCTTTAATCAATATAGATACAAAAGTTCTCAACAAAATATCAGCAAACTGAATCACATAACACATAAGGAAGATCATACACCACAGAAAAGTGAGTTTCATCCCAAGTTTACAAGGATGGTTAAACATACTCAAATCAATCAATGTGATATACGACATCACAAAAGACAAAAATCACATGGTCATCTCAACAGATTCATAAAAAGCATCTCATGAAATTCAACATCGATTCATGATAAAAACTCTTACCAAAGTGGGTATAGAGGGAACATATCTCAAAATAGTAAAAGCTATATATGACAAGCCCACAGCCAATATCATTCTCAATGGTGAAAAGTTGAAAGTCTTCCCACTAAAACCTAAAACAAGACAAGGACGCACACTTTCACCATGTTTCTTCAACATAGTATTGCAAGATCTAGACACAGCAATCAAAAAAGAAAAAGAAACAAAAGGTATTCAGATTGGAAGGGAAGAGGTAAGACTGTCATTATATGCAGAAGATATGATACTCTATATAGAAAAACCCTAAAGAATCC
Source organism: Cervus elaphus (assembly GCF_910594005.1). Classification (NCBI taxonomy): domain Eukaryota; kingdom Metazoa; phylum Chordata; class Mammalia; order Artiodactyla; family Cervidae; genus Cervus; species Cervus elaphus. Next base: position 140,717,747 of record NC_057848.1, on the reverse strand, counting down.
ACAGAAAAGCTACTAGAACTGATAATAAACTCAGCAAGGTACTGGGATACAAGATTAACATGCAGAAATAGGTGGCATTTTTTTTTTACACCAAAAATGAAATATCAGAAAGGGACAATAAAAAGACTATACCTTTTAAAATTATGACTCGAAAAATAAAATACTTAGGAATAAACTTCACCAAGGAGGTGAAAGTCTTATACACTAAATGTAAAACATTAATGAAGGAAACTGAAGATGATTCAAAGAAATAGAAAGATATTCCATGCTCTTGAATTGGAAGAATTAATATTATTAAAATAGCCAAATGACCCAAAGTAATCTACAGATTTAAATTACCCATGACCTTTCTCACAGAACTAGAACAAATAATCCTAAAATTTATATGGCACCATGGAAAAGAAATGCAAAAAGACAAAATGGCTGTCTGAGAAGGCCTTACAAATAGCTGTGAAAAGAAGAGAATCAAAAAGCAAAGGAGAAAAGGAAAGATATTCCCATTTGAATGCAGAGTTCCAAAGAATAGCCAGGAGAGATAAGAAAGCCTTCCTCAGCGATCAGTGCAAAGAAATAGAGGAAAACAACAGAATGGGAAAGACTAGAGATTTCTTCAAGAAAATTAGAGATACCAAGGGAACATTTCATGCAAAGATGGGTCCGATAAAGAAATGGTATGGACCTAACAGAAGCAGAAGATATTAAGAAGAGGTGGCAAGAATACAGAGAAGAACTGTCCAAAAATAGATCTTCATGACCCAGATAATCACAATGCTGTGATCACTCACCTAGAGCCAGACATCCTGAAATGCGGAGTCAAGTGGGCCTTAGGAAGCATCCGTTTGAAAAAAGCTAGTGCAGGTGATGGAATTCCAGTTGAGCTATTTCAAATCCTTAAAGATGATGCTGTGAAAATGCTACACTCAATATGCCAGCAAACTTGGAAAATGCAGCAGTGGCCACAGGACTGGAAAAGGTCAGTTTTCATTCTAATCCCTAAGAAAGGCAATCCCAAAGAATGCTCAAACTACCGCACAATTGCACTCGTCTCATACGCTAGTAAAGTAATGTTCAAAATTCTCCAAGCTAGTCTTCAGCCATATGTGAACCGTGAACTTCCAGATGTTCAAGCTGGTTTTAGAAAAGGCAGAGGAACCAGAGATCAAATTGCCAACATCCGCTGGATAATTGAAAAAGCAAGAGAGTTCCAGAAAAACATCTATTTCTGCTTTATTGACTATGCCAAAGCCTTTGACTGTGTGGATCACAATAAACTGTGGAAAATTCTGAAAGAGATGGGAATACCAGACCACCTGACCTGCCTCTTGAGAAACCTGTAGGCAGGTCAGGAAGCAACAGTTAGAACTGGACATGGAACAACAGACTGGTTCCAAATAGGAAAAGGAGTACATCAAGGCTGTATATTGTCACCCTGCTGATTTCACTTATATGCAGAGTACATCACGAGAAACGCTGAGCTGGATGAAGCACAAGCTGGAATCAAGATTGCCGGGAGAAATATCAATAACCTCAGATATTTAGATGACATCACCCTTATGGCAGAAAGTGAAGAGGAACTAAAAAGTCTCTTGATGAAAGTGAAAGAGGAGAGTGAAAAAGCTGGCTTAAAGCTCAACATTCAGAAAACTAAGATCATGGCATCCAGTCCCATCACTTCATGGGAAACAGATGGGGAAACAATGGAAACAGTGTCAGATTTTATTTTTTTGGGCTCCAGAATCACTGCAGATGGTGATTGCAGCCATGAAATTAAAAGACGCTTACTCCTTGGAAGGAAAGTTATGACCAACTTAGAGAGCATATTAAAAAGCAGAGACATTACTTTGCCAACAAACGTCCATCTGGTCAAGACTATGGTTTTTCCAGTGGTCATGTGTGGATGTGAGAGTTGGACTGTGAAGAAAGCTGAGCACCGAAAAACTGATGTTTTTGAACTATGGTGTTGGAGACTCTTGAGAGTCCCTTGGACTGCAAGGAGATCCAACCAGTCCATCCTAAAGGGGAACAGTCCTGGGTGTTCATTGGAAGGAGTGATGCTGAAGTGAAACTCCAATACTTTGGCCACCTCATGTGAAGGGTTGACTCACTGGAAGAGACCCTGATGCTGGGAGGGATTGGGGGCAGGAGGAGAAGGTGACGACAGAGGATGAGATGACTGGATGGCATCACCGAATCAATGGGCATGAGTTTGAGTAAACTCTGGGAGTTGGTGATGGACAGGGAGGCCTGGCGTGCTGTGATTCATGGGGTCGCAAAGAGTCGGACACGACTGAGCAAGTGAACTGAACTGAACTGAACTGATTAAAAAAAACCCAGAATTGCCAAAGTAATCCTGAAGAAAAAGAACAAAGCATAACCCTCTAAAGACTTAAGACAATATTACAAAGTTATAGGAATCAAAATAGCATGGTATTGCCACAAATACAGACCTCGGGATCAATGGAATAAAGAGTCCAGAAATAAACCCACACACCTACGGTCAATTGATCTTCAACAAAGGAGGGAAGAACATACAATAGGAAAATGACAATCTCTTCAGCAAGTGGTGCTGGGAAAGTTGGACAGCCAACGTGTAAATCAATCAAGTTATAAAACACACTCACATCATACACAAAATTAAACTCAAAATGGCTTAAAAACTTAAACATAAGGGGGCAGTCCTAAGATGGCAGAGGAATAGGACAGGGCGACCACTTTCTTCCCCACAAATTCATCAAAAGATCATTTGAACACTGAGCAAATTCCATAAAACAACTTGTGAACACTGGCAGAGGACACCAGGCACCCAGAAAGGCAGCGCATTCTCTTCAAAAGGAGGTAGGACAAAATATAAATGATAAAAAGAGAGACAAAAGAGTTAGGGACAGAGACCTGTCCTGGGGAGGGAGTCGTAAAAGAGGAGAAGTTTCCAAACACCAGGAAACCCTCTCACCGGTAGGTCTGTGGGGGATTTTGGAATCTCAGAGGGCAACATAACCGGGAGGAAAAATAAACAAATAAAACCCACGATTACGTGCCTAACAGCAACTCGCAGCGGAGAAGTAGCCCAGACGCTCATGTCCACCACCAGCAAGCAGGAGCTAAACAGGGAGGTGCAGGCTGCATTGCTTAGGGTAAGGACCAGGCCTGAATACCCTGAGGAGAATCTGAGGGAGCTAACATGAGATAGCAACCCAAACTCTGGGATAGCCAGAGAGAGAGAGAGAGAACTTTACTGTGAAAAGCCCTAACCTAAGGCACTGTAGGGCCCGCTCACAGAACAAAGGACTGAGTGAATACCAGAGGAGAGCTAGCTGGCAGCAGACTGGCCCATACCCCGCCAGAGGCAGGGAGTCAGGTGGGTGGCAGCCAGAGCCGGAAAGGGGCAATCTCGGCCCCAGAGATGGCATCCTCTACCAAACTGCAAGCAGGCTCCCAGTTGCTCACCAAGTCTTCCTGGGATCCTGGACAGTTGACATTTGCCGGGAGGGTTGCAGCCAGAGATCATCTCCCCAGAAGAGACATATGGCACACCTGAGATGGCACTCCTGCTGCACACCCAGGAAACCAAGCAGCTGGGATGGGGGAGGCAATAAGACGCACCGCACCTGGGGAGTGTGTGCTCGTCAAGCACCTGGTTGCCTGAGGTACTTGGACCTGGGAAGGGCACAAAATGCAGGCCCAACCGAGTCTGCGCCTTTGGGGGATACCTGAGAACCTGAACGTGAGCAGCTTAGACCTGGGAAGTGCATGCAACCCAGGGCCCACTTTAGAAAGTTCTCCTACAGAGCAACCTGGAACCTGAACAGTGTAGACTGGGAAAGCACACACGCCGTGAGCGGAGGCAAACCCAGTGTGGCTGAGACCCTGCGAGCACGCCCCACACATACCAGTGCTATTTGTTTGCAGTGTTCCTCCCTCCCCACAATACGACTGAACAAGAGAGCCTAAATAAGTCACCACCTTTGCCCCCTTGTGTCAGGGCAGAAACTAGACACTGAAAAGACTTGCAAACAGAAGAAGCCAAAATAAACAGCGGGAATGACTTTGGAAGTGACAAGTGCAACAGATTAAAACCCTGTAGTTAGCACCGACTAATTGGAAGGGGCCTATAGATCTTGAGAAGTGTAAACTGGAACAAAGAACTATCTGAAACTGAACTGACCCCACATTGCCTGCAACAGCTCCAGAGAAATTCCCAGATATATTTTTACTATTATTATTGTTTAAATTTTTTAAAATTTATTTTATTTTTAAGTCCTCTATTACTGCTCTAATTTTCATTTTTATAACCTACTATTACCATGCAAAAAAAGACCCTATATTTAAACCAAACTTCTATACATTTTTTATAATTTTGTGATTTTTTTTTAATATTGTCTCTTTGAGAGTCTAACCTCTACTCTAGATTTTTAATCTTTGCTCTTTGGTATTTGTTATCAATTCTGTACCTTTAAGAATCTAATCTTCAGTACCCACTTTTACTTAGGAGTGTGAGTACTGGCTTGATTGCCCTCTCCCCCTTTTGACTCTCCTTTTTCTCCCCTAGGTCACCTCGATGTTCTCCTTCCCCCTTCTCTTCTCTACCCAACTCTGTGAATCTCTTTGGGTATTCTGGACTGTGGAGAACACTTAGGGAACTGATTATTGGCTATATCTGTCTCTCTCCTTTTGATCAAACCCCCACCCCTTCTCCTAGTCACCTCTATCTCCTTCCTCCCTGTTTTCTTCTCTATGTAACTGCGTGAAACTCTCTGGGTTTTCCAGACTGTGGAGAACACAGAGGGACTTGATTACTGGCTAGATTGCTCTCTCCCTTTTTGAAGCCCCTCTTCTCCTCCTGGTCACCTCTATCTCCCTCCTACCTCTTCTCTTTTCCATGTAACTCAGTGAACCTTTCTGGGTGTCCCTCATTGTGGAGAATCTTTTCTCCATTAACCTAGATGCTTTATCATCAGTGCTGTATGGATGAAGAAGTCTGGAGGCTACAGTAAGAATAAGCCTGAAAACCAGAAGCAGGAGGCTTAAGTCCAAAACACAACCTTCAAATGATACAATGGGCAAGTTAGACCTAATTGATACCTATAGGACATTTCACCCCAAAACAATGATATTCATCTTTTTCTCAAGTACACATGGAATATTCTCCAGGACAGATCACATCTTGGGCCATAAATCTAGTCTTGGTAAATTCAAAAAAATTGAAATCATTCCAAGCATCTCTTCTGATCACAGTGCAGTAAGATTAGATGCTAATTACAGGGAATAAAACTACAAAAAATTCCAACGTATGGAGGCTAAACAACACACCTCTGAATAACCAACAAATCACAGAAGAAATAAAATAAGAAATCAAAATATGCATAGAAATGAATGAAAATGAAAACACAACAACCCAAAGCATATGAGACACTGTAAAAGCGGTGCTAAGGGAAAGGTTCATAGCAATACAAGCTTACCTCAAGAAACAAGAAAAAAGTCAAATAAATAACCTAACATGACACCTAAAGCAACTAGAAAAACAAGAAATGAAGAACCTCAGACTTAGTAGAAGGAAAGAAATCATAAAAATTAGGGCAGAAATACATGTAAAAGAAACAAAGGAGATCATAGCAGAAATCAACAAGGCTAAAAGCTGGTTCAATAAAATAGGCAAACTATTAGCCAGACTCATCAAGAAACAAAGGGAGAAGAACCAAATCAACAAAATTAGAAATTAAAATGGAGAAGTCACAACAGACAACACAGAAAAACAAAGGATAATAAGAGACTACTATCAGCAACTATATGCCAATAAAATGGACAACTTGGAAGAAATGGACAAATTCCTAGAAAAGTATAACTTTCCAAAACTGAACCAGGAAGAAATAGAATATCATAACAGATCCACCACAAGCATGGAAATCAAAACTATAATCAGAAATTTTCCAAGAAACAAAAGCCCAGGACCAGACGGCTTAATAGCTGAATTCTACCAAAAATTTAGAGAAGAGCTAACACCTATCCTACTCAAACTCTTCCAGAAAATTGCAGAAGAAGGCAAACTTCCAAACTCATTCTATGAGGCCACCATCACCCTAATACCAAAACTGGACAAAGATGCCACAAAAAAGAAATCTACAGGCCAATATCACTGATGAACATAGATGCAAAAGTCCTTAATAAAATTCTAGCAAACAGAATCCAACAACATGTTAAAAAGATCATACATCATGACCAAGTGGGCTTTATCCCAGGGATGCAAGGATTCTTTAATATCTGATAATCAATCAATGTAATTCACCACATTAACAAATTAAAAGATAAAAACCATATGATTATCTCAATAGATGCAGAGAAAGCCTTTGACAAAATTCAACATCCATTTATGATAAAAACCCTCCAGAAAGCAGGCATAGAAGGAACATACCTCAACATAATAAAAGCCAGATATGATAAACCCACAGCAAACATTATCTTCAATGGTGAAAAACTGAAAGCATTTCCCCTAAAATCAGGAAGAAGACAAGGGTGCCCACTCTTACCACTACTATTCAACATAGTTTTGGAAGTTTTAGCCACAGCAATCAGAGAAGAAAAAGAAATAAAAGGAATCCAGATCAGAAAAGAAGTAAAACTCCCACTGTTTGCAGATGACATGATCCTCTACATAGATAACCCTAAAGACTCTACCAGAAAATTACTAGAGCTAATCAATGAATATAGTAAAGTTACAGGATATAAAATTAACACACAGAAATCCCTTGCATTCCTGTACATTAACAATAAGAAAACTGAAAGAGAAATTAAGGAAACAATTCCATTCACCATTGCAACAAAAAGAATCAAACACTTAGGAATAAATTTACCTAAAGAAACAAAAGACCTATAATAGAAAACTATAAAAAACTGATGAAAGAAATCAAAGAGGACACAAATAGATGGAGAAATATACCGTGTTCATGGATGGGAAGAATCAATATTTTGAAAATGACTATACTACCCAAGCAATCTATAGATTGAATGCAATCCCTATCAAGCTACCAATGGTATTTTTCACAGAACTAGAACAAATAATTTCACAATCTGTTTATGGAAATACAAAACACCTCGATAGCCAAAGCAATCTTGAGAAGGAAGAATGGAACTGGAGGAATCAACTTGCCTGACTTCAGACTCTACTACAAAGCTACAGTCATCAAGACAGTATGGTACTGACACAAAGACAGAAATATAGATCAATGGAACAGAATAGAAAGCCCAGAGATAAATCCATGCACCTATGGACACCTTATCATTGACAAAGGAGGCAAGAATATACAATTGAGAAAAGACAACCTCTTTAACAAGTGGTGCTGGGAAAACTGGCCAACCACTTGTGCAAGAATGAAACTAGAACACTTTCTAACACCATACACAAAAAGAAACTCAAAATGGATTAAATATCTAAATGTAAGACCAGAAACTATAAAACTCCTAGAGGAGAACATAGGCAAAACACTCTCTGACATAAATCACAGCAGTATCCTCTATGACCCACCTCCCAGAGTAACGGATATAAAAGCAAAAATAAACAAATGGGGCCTAATTAAACTTAAAAACTTTTACACAATGAAGGAAACTATAAGCAAGGTGAAAAGACAGCCTTCCGAATGAGAGAAAATAATAGCAAACAAAGCAACTGACAAAGAATTAACCTCAAAAATATACAAGCAGCTCATGCAGCTAAATTCCAGAAAAATAAATGACCCAATCAAAAAATGGGCCAAAGAACTAAACAGACAGTTCTCCAAAGAAGACATACAGATGGTTAACAAACACATGAAAAGATGCTCAACATCACTCATTATCAGAAATGCAAATCAAAACCACAATGAGGTAGCATCTCATGCTGTTATCGAAAAGTCTACGAACAATAAATGATGGAGAGGGTGTGGAGAAAAGGGAACCCTCTGACACTTTGGTGGGAATGTAAACTAGTACAGCCACTCTTGAGAACAGTGTGGAGATTCCTTTAAAAAACTGCAAATATAACTGCCATATGACCCAGAAACCCCACTGCTAGGCATACACACCAAGGAAACCAGAATGGAAAGAGACACGTGTACTCCAATGTTCATTGCAGCACTGTTTATAATAGCCAGGACATGGAAGCAACCTAGATGTCCAGCAGCGGATGAATGGATAAGAGTCTGGTACATATACACAAAGGAATATTACTCAGCCATTAAAAATAATACATTTGAATCAGTTCTAATGAGGTGAATGAAACTGGAGCCTATTATACAGAGTGAAGTAAGTCAGAAAAAATACACCAATACAGTATACTAATGCATATATATGGAATTTAGAAAGATGGTAATGATGACCCTATATGTAAGACAGCAGAAGAGACACAGATGTATAGAACAGTCTTTTGGACTCTGTGGGAGAAGGCGAGGGTGGGATGATTTGAGAGAATAGCATTTGAACATGTATATTATCATATGTGAAACATATCACCAGTCCAGGTTCGATGCATGAGACAGGGTACTCAGGGCTGGTGCACTTGGAAGACCCTGAGGGATGGAATGGGGAGGGAGGTGGGAGGGGGGTTCAGGATGGGGAACACATGTACACCCATGGCTGATTCATGTCAATGTACAGCAAAAACCACTACAATATTGTAAAGTAATTAGCCTCCAGTTAAAAAAAATAATAATAAAGAACACACCTGCTAAAGGAGGCAGAGAAGGCAATGGCACCCCACTCCAGTACTCTTGCCTGGAAAATCCCATGGACGGAGGAGCCTGGTAGGCTGCAGTCCATGGGGTTGCTAAGAGTCAGACACAACTGAGCGACTTCACTTTCACTTTTCACTTTCATGCATTGGAGAAGGAAACGGCAACCCACTCCAGTGTTCTTGCCTGGAGAATCCCAGGGATGGGGGAGCCTGGTGGGCTGCCATCTATGGGGTCGCACAGAGTCGGACACGACTGAAGCGACTTAGCAGCAGCAGCAGCAGCTAAAGGAGGAGATGTAAGAGATATGGGTTCAACCCCTGGGTAGGGGAAGATTCCCTGAAGGAGGGCATGGCAACCCACTCTAATATTCTTGCCTGGGGAATCTCATGGACAGAGGAGCCTGGCGGGCTACCCATGGACAGAGGAACCTGGCAGGCCACAGTCCATAGGGTCGCACAGAGTCAGACATGACTGAAGCAATTCAGCACGCATGCACAAAATTATGCTAAAGATATTTAGAAATTCTTTTAGAAAATAAGCTATTAATTGTTTAAATTGAAATCTGAGCTTTACCTGAGCCACACATCTTGTTGTTGTCTTGTATCTATGGATTACATACATAGCCATGTGTTGTAAGAAATTTCAACTAATTGATTTATAAAGTCATAGTTCTAATCATTTTAAAACCTCAATTAGATGTCAATAATAAAAATTATTAATTTTAGAAAGGTAATCTTGGAATTTAAGTGCAAGATTTTTTGTCATAAGACATTAAATTGGAAAAAAATATGACCCCATCCTAAAAATGTATTCTATCTTATTTGATGAACTGTTTTTCAAGCATAGATTTAGGTTGAAATAAGAAAAATGATATTAGAATAATATTAGAAAGATCCTAAGGTTTTCCTTATTTTATTTTTTCTTATTTGTATTTTTCTCTGTGTGTGTGTATACATATGTACTTATATGCCCTGCTGTAATTCTTTGTCAATATATCCTAGTAGATCAACAATAGCAAAACAATCCAAAACAACCAATATGAAATAAATTTTAAAAACCCATCAAAAATATAACATAAATTTGAGATGAATCAAGCCTCACCACAGAAAAATGTATAGATTGGAAAACAAGTCTATGAGACTATGCAAGTATGATACTCAAATTCTCCATTATTTTTTGCATAGAAGAAAATGGATTCTATGCCATCTCATGGCAAATCTAAGGGCTGCTTACCATCAAGTCCAAATCTCATCTGTTTTCAATTTAACATTTCAAAAAAACTCTGGGAAAAATATCTAAATGACTGTGAATGCTCATAACATTTGTCAAACCACTTTTGTTACTTCTAAATTATCAAATCAATGCAAAGCAGTGCTTATTAATGTTATCCACTCTTGGAAGTTTTATTTTTTCATAAGTATTTATTTTAACTAAAGTAAATATGATCTGTTAAAGCTCCTAGGAGGAAAAGATTTTTATTTTCCCCATAAGTCAGTTAAACCACTGCAAATAGAAGCAATATTGTGACCTAATATGACCAATGATCAGAGTATTCACAGTGTTGACTAGTCCACAAGTCTCCATTTACTTAGCAATAAATCAGTGTAATCTACACTGTAATCTATGGTGTTGCTGCAGTCACAGTAAAAGCTAAAAGGCTAGCTTTGTTCCTTTTGCTAGATTCCTTAATTAAAAGATGAAATATAGTGCTTTAATGGCTTAGTAAAAGAATGAAAAGAGATCAAATTTAAATTGTTCCATGATCAATTTTGAATGTTTTATATTTAGAAATCCTTAAGGGACACAAAGAGGACTTCCCAGGTGGTGCTATTGGTAAAGAACCCGCCTGCCCATGCTGGGGACTCAGGTTCAATCCCTGGGTCGGGAAGATCCCCTGGAGGAGGGCAGGGCAAGCCACTCCGGTATTCATGCCTGGAGAATCTCCCTGGACAGAGGAGGCTGGCGAGCTACAGTCCATAGGGTTTCACAGAGTCTGACACAACTGAAGCGACTTAGTATGCATGCAAGGGACACAAAAGCTGCATAGTACTTTGACACAGAACATTTATTCACTTGGATTCAGCAAAAAATTTTGAGATTCTATTATAATAAAGGAATTAGGCTAAGTATTGTGGAAATGAATAAAAAGGTAAGAATCTTGCCTATATAGTGTTCATGTAATAGTATATTAGAAAAGTGTACATAAAATGACTCTCAAGCAAAGTTTAATGGGATAAGGGCTATGGAAGAATTTCAAATTGCTAATATAGGCAGATGATAGAAATACTTCTTTTGCCTCCAGAGACTGCAAAAGGATTCGTAAAAATGGTGGTACTTGAGGGATCTTTCAAAGACTGAAAACCCTTTGACAGAAGTAGAAGAAAGAGCTATGTAAAAAGATACATTTTAAAGTATAATTACTAAAAGGTACAGGTGTTTTCAGGACATAGTGAGTCATTCTCTATGCCTAGGTTACCATGGGAAAAATGAAAAACAATGTTTGTAAGGCAGATGGCACATCACATTTAGAAAATGGTAATTAATTGTGTATAGAGTAATGAGAAAGCAATATAATTAAAGGAAGAAATGGATACTATCAGAATCCACATCAAGATTATTATCACACTAGTGCTTATGGTATGATGATATGAAAAGTATATCCATTCCCCAGCAAAATAATCATAACTGGTGAAAATTATTTTAAAAAAAAACATTTAAAGCATCTACTCATTGGAAGAGGCCTATAACAAAAGAAGCATAAAATTTATACTCTGAAAATAACATTACATTGTTGAAAGAAATTAAAAAACTAAATAAATAAAAAGACATTATGGGTCAGAAGACTTCATATTGTTAAGGTAGTAATACTCCCCCAATATATCTTTACCTAAACACAATACCCATCAAGATTCCAGTTAGTTTTGCAGAATTTGATACACTGATCCTAAAATTATATGGACAGTCAAGAGACCCAGCATAGCAAAAACAACCTTGAAAAGGATAAAAGATGGAGGACTCACACTTTCATACTTCAAAATATAAAACAAAACTATAATAATCAAGCAAGTTTTGTACTGGCATAAGGCTAGACACATAGATCAGTGGAATATAATGGATAGTTCAGAATTAAATCTTCATATATACAGTTAATTCATTTTCAACAGCACTGCTAAGATAAGCCAATGGGGGAAAGAAGAATCTTTTAAACAAGTGAGACTGAGATGACTGAATATTCATATTCAAAAGAATGAAGTATGACCCAGCTCTCATATCATATAAAAATTTAACTCAAAATGGAAATGTAAGAGCTAAACTCTTATAAGAAAACATAGGGTTAAATCTTTATGATGTTACACTAGGCAATAGCTTCTTAAATATGACACAAAAATCACAGCACAAGCAACAAAAAAAATAAATAAATTGGACTTTAAAAAAATTTTTTAGAAAAGATTCATGCTTCAAAAAACATCATCAAGAAAATGAAAAGGCAACCTACAGAATGGGATGAAATATTTACAAAGCATATATATATATAATAAAAGGCCCATAATCTAGAATATATAAAAAATTCTTATAGATTAATAAGACAAGCAATACAATTATAAATGGGCAAAATATATGAATTACTATTTCTCCAAAGGAGATACACAATATAAACTCATGAAAAAAAAGTTTACTGTCATAAACCATCAGAGAAATGAAAATTGAAACAACAAGATATCACTTCACACAGACTTACATGACTATCATCAAAAAGACATAACAAGTGTTGGTGAGGATGTGAAGAAATTAGAACCCTCACACACTACTACTGGGAATGTAAAATGATGCAGCTGCTTTGTAATAATCTCAAAACTCCTCTAAAACTTAAACATGGAGTTACCCTATGACTGAGAAATTCCATTCCTGGGCATATACCCAAGAGATACAAAAATGTATGCCACATAAAAAAGTATACGCAAATGTTTATAGCAGCCTTATTCACAGTAGAAAAATAAAATGTTGTATATCTTTGCAATGGAATACCATTTAGCAATAAAAAGAAATGAAATATTGATATATGCTACAACATGGATAAATCTTGAAAAGATCATGGTAAGTGAAATAAACCAGTCTAAAAAGACCACATATTCTATGTAATCATTTATACGAACTGTTCAGAATGGGCAAATCTACAGACAAAAAGATTTGTGGTTGTCAAAGCCTGAGGGAGTTGGGGGTAGTAGGGAGTGGCTACTAATAGGTACAATATTTCTTTTAGGGATGATGACAATGTTTTAAAATTGATTGCTATGATAGCTACACAACTAAGTGAAAACACCATTGAACTATTCACTTTAAATGGGTTAATTATATGGTATGTGAATTATAATCAAAATAAAGCTGTTATTTAAGAGTATATTCTACATCAATGTAGAAAGTGGAGGGGTACAAGCTTGACATAAGAGAGGCCATGAGGATAATAGTATTTTTTTTTCTGATGAGACATACTGAAAATCTGATCCAGGAAAATGGAGAAAAACTATCATGTTTCTAAACATTTTATCTAAAGATAAAATACGTTTCTTCTTTAAGAGATCAGAAATGAGTTTTTACCTTGGTATTTTCCTATAAAGTAAGTAAGTGTTACTTGCTTAGTCATGTCCAATTCTTTGTGACCCCATGGACTGTAGTCTGCCAGGATCCTCTGTCCATGGAATTATCCAGGCAAGAATACTGGAGTGGGTTGTCATTCGCTTCTCCAGGGAATCTTCCTGACAGGGATCAAACCCTGGTTTCCTGAATTTCAGGCAACTTCTTTCCCATCTGAGCTATCAGAGAAGGAAAAATCTGTGCCTCTCATGATAGTTTAAAGCTGAATTTCATCTTTTAACACTTTAATTTCTAAAATTCACAAAGTTTTGGTCTGTGATTATCACATTATGATTCTGATGCTATAAAGGTTGAACTTCACACAACACAGCATCTTGGTTGTGTTTCCTTTTTCAAGTTCAGAAATGAATATAAAATTTCACAGTTAAGTTCTTTTCATTTGAGTATTCAAATAAAATATGAACTTGATATTTCAGCAAGAACAAACTTCACATGTTTCCATAGTGAAAATTAAGGGTAAAATTAGATGAAATTGAAGTTCAGAAAAGATGAATGGAATGTTGTATGCCTGGAATGATTTATAAAGAAATATTAAACAAGGGAGACTAAATTTTGGAAAACTTGGAAGCAGACAACTAAGTGGAAGCATAATTATATACAAATATCTGATAGATGTCAAAGGAAATAAAAGCGACACACAGAAGCCAAGAATATACAGAAATAATTAACAAGGCCATGTTGATTTAAAAAAGGAAAATCAAAATGAAAACTAGAAGAGGAAGATAGTACAATAACCTGATATTGAAAAGGTTAGCTAGATAATAAGATATCAAAAATGTTCTTGTTATGTGTTGGTATAAAGAACTAAATTTATGGTAACAATTACTTTTTTTTTATTTTTTTATGAATAAAATGGACAACTTGGATGAAATGGACAAATTCTTAAAAAAGTAACAATTACTTTTGAGATACAACATTAACATTCTCCCTAATACTTTAAAAAACAAATAATGGGGCAATTGAGCAAAGAGATGGGACTCTACATCGATAATCGCTTTTCAGAAATAGACTTTTGGAGATATTTTTAAACAATCTCAGCAGGTTTCTTTTCAATAGCCTTATCTCTTGATAATTGACTTCCATGACCAGAGTAGGATGGATGTAAGATGTTGATTTTCCTATCATAAAGTAATCTCTTTCATTTGAGTGAAGGGAGTTCTGGAAGCATTACTTGGACCACATGATGCAGATTTATTACATTTCAGTTGATAACTATAATAATGGGTGTGTGTAATTTCAGTTGTACATCTCTCCTCATATGGAAAAAGTATACACCATATAACAAAGTGGGGAGATAGTGAACTTTCAAAGGTATTTGGATATCAGATGTTTTCATAACTGGTCATTGACTGTATGCAATTTGCTAATCATTTTTTCTTCTTTAAATGAAATTAGCATGTTGTCCTTGACCTAAGTGAAGATAAGTCTGCCTGTGCTTCATATAGCAGGGAATAATAATACCAGCTACAAGCAATGAGCACTATACTAAATCAAGTTCTCATTGAATGTTGGTCACATTAATTTTTATTCCTTTGCTTCATACTTTAAGCTTCTGACACACCAATCAGGTCATCCTGGTTGTGCTGACACATTTAACTCAACTGTATTGATTTGCAATCTTAACCTGCTCCACTAAAAACTTACTTAGAAAGAATATACTTCAAGGATGAAACTTGAACAAAATCTCTGAAATAATTCATATGACAAAATTTATTTCTTCTGGCAAAGAATGATCAAAATTTTATTACAGGAAGTCATAGTGTTTGTATCTTTAATTGCAATAGTTTGAGGATACAGAAAACTGTCTGACACAAAATGGGAACTTAACAAATGTGTGCTAAATAAATGAATCAATGAAAAACAGATTCAAGATACAAGTTGCAGCACGAGTTGAAGAATTACATCTAATATGTAATTTGTGTATTGGAGTATTATTGACTATGACAAAAGAAGAGCTATGCTGCACCAAAATTGTAAAACATCTAATGCTGTATGCTAAAGAGTTTAGTATTTATTTCATGGATTTTAAAGTAGATAAATATCATGAGTATTAGAGGAAAAAGAAAAATAGAATGGTATGATGTTAAGTGACAACTCTGTTTCAATAATGTAAGTGTGATCTATAAATTCTAATGATGGAGATCAGTAAGAATGTAATAAGGCACAGATCTTCCTCAACATATGACAGGATTATGTCCTGATAAATCCACTTTAAGTTGAAAACATTATAAATTGAAAATGCATTTAATAGATCTAACCTACCAAACAGCATAGCTTAGCCTAGCCAATACCTTAAGCAGACTTGGAACACTTAAAATTATATTAGCCTATAGCTGGGCAAAATCATCTAACATAATAGCCTACTTTTAAATAAAGAGTTAAATATCTCATGTAATTTACTGAATATTATACTGAAAGTGAAAAACAGAATGGTTTATGGATACAGAATGGCTTTAAGTATACCAGTTGTTCACACTCATGATCACGTGGCTGACTCAGAGCTGCAGCTCACTCCTGTTGTCCAGCATCATAAAAGAGTATCATATCACATATCACTAGCCTGGGAAAAGATAAAAATTCAAAATTTGAAATACAGTTTCTACTGAATATGTTTTACTTCCACACCATCACAAAGTCGAACCATGGTAAGTCAGGGACTGTCTATACTTGATGGTCTTTGGTGACCTTTGAGAAGCTACTAATAGATTGACAAATTGGTGGAGACAAAGCAAGAAAAGATAAATCATATTTTCTGTTCTGGCCAAAACAGAGTAACAGGGATAAGAGTTACCCTCTGGAACACCTTTAAAAATTTTTTTCTAAGTTTAATGGTAGGGAAATAATACAACAGTTTGCAACACACTGGACATTATGGAGCAGAAACTGATCTCTGAGAGGCAGGAAACAAATGATGTGAGCTTAATGATTACTTCATATAACCTGAGTTTCAAGGCCGCAGCTCAGGGAGAGGGATCGCAGGCAGACCAGCAGTCTCACTAAATTGAGGAGAAAAGGCTGAGAGAATCTAGAGAACAAGGTGGGTAGAGTTCTCAAGATAGAGTATCAGAGAGGAGAATGATTCACAGAGTGGGAACTGTAGAATTTTGTACTTCCACAACTGTTCACCTGATTTTTTATTGTTCAGTAGCTAAGTTGTGTCTGACTCTTTGCAACCCCATGGACTGTAGTCTGCCGGATTACTGATCAGCTTATGTCTGTGAACACATTACTAGAGGCCAGGAAAGGAAACACTTAGATGGATTATAGAAAACAGTGCCTAACACTCACATAGGGCCTGAAACACTGACTTTTCCTATCAGCCAAACTGTAAAACCAAGATTAATAAGGCAGTGGATAATATACATGGAAAGGTCTTGCCTCAGTGGTGAATACTTAACCATTTATAATTAATAATGCAACAACATTATTTAACCATATAACAGGAGACTGTTATATTTGTATCAAATCTTAAAAAGGACCTAAAAGGATCAAACCATTCAAAGCAACTTTACAATACCCCAGAGAAAAGGTAAAAAATATTTGTAAAGATACAAAATTATCCAGCACCCAAAGAAGTAAAGTTTACAAAGAGGCAGTAATCTCCCTTGTAATAAAGAAATGAAGCAATCAAAGCCAGCTCATAATTGACACAGATGTTAGAATCAGCAGAAATGACCATAAAACAATTTCTACAACTATACTTAAAATGTTCAAAAAGTTAAGTTAGAGACATGGAATGCATTTTTTAAAGTCCTAAATCAAACTTCTAGAAATGAAAAAATTCAAAGTGTAAGATGAAAAAAAAAGAACACAGCGAATGGCATTTAATGACATAGATGCTGTAGACTATTAGTGAACTTAAAGACTAAGCAAGAAATAATAACTAAAATAAAACACAAACAACAAAGAAAAAATTTTTAATGAGCAGAGCTTCAGTGAACTGAAGAAAACTTTGAACAATCTAATCTCTAGATTAGAGACTCTAAAGAAGAGAGAGAAGGCAGGAAAGAAAACATGTTTGAAGAAATAATGGCAACTTTTCCCCAAATCTGATGGAAACTATAAATCCCCAGATCCAAGAACTTTGACACACTTTAAGCAAAAGAAACATAAAAAATGGCAAATCATATCATAAGCAAATTGTTCAAAAATGATGATAAACAGAAAACTTTTAAAAGAGCCAGAGGGAAAAAGACACATTACATACAAAGAAACAAAAATCAGGATGAAATAAGACCTCTTATCTGAATAAAGCAATTAAGAAAACAGTGGACAGGCTTCTTAAAGAAAGAAAAAAAAACTGGTCAACTTAGAATTCTATACACAGTGAAAATACCTCTTTAAATCAAGGTAAAAATAGAGATTTGTTTTTAAATACTATGAACAAATTCATTACCAGCAGACATAAAGTATCCATAACACAGTTGAATGATTTCATTTAGGAAGAAAGAAAATTATACCAGATGGAAATAAGTGTTTAAAGGAATAAAGAGAACTGAAATTGATAACTACATGGGTAAACACGTAAGATCTCTTATATATTAAAATCAGTGCTGATGCAGTATTTAAGCAAAGGTAATTTTTTTTAAGTAGTGTGAAATTTAAAAAACATTTAAGAGCAAAATGGATATCAACAGTAAAACAAAATTGGGAGAACTCAAACAGAAGACAGGAAAAGGAGATAAATAAATGAAAGTAAAAGCTGATTCTTTAAGACCAACAAAGTATATTAACCTCAAGCCAGTCTAATTAGTGAAAGAAAAAAAAAGACTATTAAAATCAACAGTGCAAAAGGTGACATCACTCTACAGATCCCACAGATATTTAAAGGACACAAGAAGTAATACAAATACTTGGACTAAAATTTTGACAAGATAGATGAAATAGATATATTCCTTAAAATATACAAACTAATCAAGTTCATTCAAGAAGAAATAGAAAATCTAAATAAACCTATATCTATTAAAGAAGTTGAATTCTTCAGGTTCATCAAAATTTTATCAACTATGAGACCAACATTCATATACACTTTTCTCACATTTTTGTAGTACTGTGAGAATTATACTGTTATATCAATTAGCAGTGAAAATGAAGCCATAAATAAAAGCAGAATTACTCTTAATAAAAGAAGTGATCTAGTTAAGTCAGTACACCATGGGAGGAATCTCAAAATAATAGTGCCAAGAAAAGAGAATTGTATAGTTTCACTTACTAAAATTGTAGTGAAATAATTATGACAATTATATTGCTAACCAAAAACTGAAATTTATAGTCAGAACAATGTTAACTCTCCTTAATAATGAAATTATCTCCCCTTTTAAGATTCCATCAAGCCCTCCAAAACCAAATTGAAAACTACTTACTTAAATTATAGGTAAAACTTGAGTCATGCCTCCCAACTGAATATACTTGTTAAATTTTATAATACTGATAAAAATTTACCATAAAGGAGTCATTCCATATTATATAACACAGATACAGAACAGCAGGGTGCTTCAAGTCCCTGGCAAATCTAGTTTGCAAAATACATATGTGAGCAAAACTACAGAGCCATATCAAATATCCTCACAAATCTATTCATATTCTTTGAATTTCATGAATAGCAATTTAAAATTCACTCATTAATTTAATATAAGAAATCAAGCAACTCCTTTACATTTCCAAAATAACATTTAAAACTGCCTGGGACAGGAAAACTTGTAGCTAGGAAAATTCATAGTGCAGATCTAGAGTGTATTTCTGCTTCAATTACTGGAGGAATTCATCTATAAATGGAAATGTATGTATATATTTCATCCTTATAAAAGAGGACATCTGTCTATGTGCAAATTTTCTATTTCAAATGAAGTTTGCCTGTGACCATCAGGTGCCTGAAGAACCAGGTCTTTTCTATATAGTTTTGTAAGCCAAAACCTAGAATTTCTTTCTAACCTAAAATTTCTTACCATAACCTTAAATCTGTATCACCACTGTATCTTATTGACACAATGATTTCCAAGTTAGTCTCTCTTCTTAAGCATATTTTCCTAAAATGCAAATCTGATTAAATTCATATGCCTATTAATTCTCCAGGCTCATCTAAACTTACCCATACACAGAAACACATCTCTCTCAGAGACAGAGAGAGGCAGATTTCAGTCGACATGTTCTTTTCATACCTCTCTGTTTTAGTACATGATCTTCCCTATTGTTAGGACTTCACTCAGACCACTGTGATCCTGTTTAAATGCTCTTTCCTTCAAGGCCAATTTTATAGTTGGTTTTATTAAGATCCTATATTTTTAGACAAGGACTCTCATTTGCCAGTTGCCTTCTACTAAAGAACTCACTCGAATACCCTAGAGAAATGAGTGACTAATGCCTTCAAAATCTAGAAAATTGCCAAACTTATCTATTCAGACATCAAAGAGGGCAATATTATGTCCTCTGGCTCAGCATTATCTGGTTTCTGTGGCTTTCCATTCAAGCCTTGGACTTTGTGCAGCAGCTTTCTCCCTTACACATTTACTATTATGTTCCATAAAATCTGCTTTTCCACATTTTGGTTAAATGACTTTACATTTCACAGAACACGTTTCCTCATCTATAAAATGTAAACCACTTCATCAAACTCAAATTTTGATTAGAATTAAATGATTACATAAGTGCCAAATATTACAAACATCACAGAACGATTTGTTGTTTGTCATTGCTTAGTCCCTAAGTAGGGTCTGATTCTTTGCAACCACATGGTCTGTAGCCCACCAGGTTCCACTGTCCATGGGATTCCCCAGGCAAGAATACTGCTGAAAGTGAAAGTACAGGTTGCTCAACCGTGTCCTACTCTTTGCAATCCCATGGAATTCTCCAGGGAAGAATACTGGAGTGGGTAGCCATTCCCTTCTCCAGGGGATCTTTCCAACCCAGGGATCGAACTCAGGTGTCCCATATTGCAGGTGGATTCTTTACCCTCTGAGCCACCAGGGAAGCCCAAGAATACTGGAGTGGGTAGCCTAACCCTTCTCCAGCAGATCTTCGTGACCCACGAATCAAACCGGGGTCTCCTGCATTGCAGGCGAATTCTTTACCAGCTGAGCTACCAGGGATTGCCATTTCCCTCTCCAAAGGATCTTCCCGACCCAGTGATCAAATCCACATCTCCACATTGGCAGGTCGATTCTTTACTCCTGAGCCACAAGGGAAGCCCTCATAGGATACTCAGCATATATCTGTAGAAGAGTGGAAGGAAAGAGAGTTCTAAAAAGGAAGAGAGAACCCAAGACAAAGAAAAGCGTTAATGGTGTTTATCCCACGCGATAGCCTTCAATTAAAGCTCAGTCAATCTCATCTATTAAGATGAAAACAATGTATTAGCAAAATGAGAGTCACTAGTAAAGCTTTCTTTTGCTTATTGGTGATGGCTACTTCCAGTGAAATAAACTTTCCTTGGAGAAATTGTGTGGGTTTTTTCATTGCTGTAATGAAATTTTGAAAAAAATTTTTTCATTATCTATATTGGTATTAGTTGTCATATAGAAATAAAACAAGAGCAGTGTTTGATTTTTTTTGGATTTATTTATATACTTAGCATCAATGAGACTTTAAAAAATAATCTGACCTCAAATCTGTAGTTTTTAAGACAGAGAAATCAGGAGAACCTTATGTATCTGTGTCAGTGTAGCCTTCTAAAGTTTTCAAAGCCCATTCACAACCTTTGATTTTTTTTTTTATGTTTACAATATAGAGAAACCCAAAAGTATTACTGTAATTTTTATAACTGAGAAAACTCCATATAACTTGAGTTACCTAAAGTGTGAGATCCAAGTCAATGTCTTCTAATTGCGTATGTTATTTCCACACTGACATTCAGCAATATAATGAAAAATGAAATATTCATCTTGAAACCTTTGACACTAACCACTAAAACTAGGGCAATAACATATGTACCAGAGCTTCTAATAAAGGAAAAATAAAGATACACTTTCATTTTCTAGAACAAGTTGTACTCTACTTTTCCACCTTGCCTGTTGTAGCAATCACCACTTGTAAAAAGAGGATGCCAATTACAGACAAATGAAGTCACACAGTATATGCATGTGGTGACATCTCAAATTTGGGTACTGACTTTTACCTTTTCAATATAACAGTTTATCAAATGACAGTATGGTGTTAAAAAATATTTTAGTTATAGGCTGTTTTCAAGAGGCAAGTGTTTTGGGAATTTGTCTCATTTAACTGTTCTTTAGCCTAATGTATCCCCTATGGCTCATTTTCCTAGTTAATGATCAACATGAGCAATATGTCTTTTTAATGTGAATATGAAATTTGTGTTCTGCAAGATGATGATGGCAGAAGACAGCAACAAGCTTTTCATTTATTTATTTATTTTTGCTAGCCCTTTTTTAAAGTAAAGCCATCTCACCAACAGCTTAAAAAATTTATTATTTAGAGAAAGACCCTTATTTATTTACTTCTGGGTAAATAAAGGAAAAAAAATAAAGTTCTTAAAACTGTTGTCTAATGAACTCTAGTTAAAAAATGCACAATAATGCACCAAAGATTTACATGCCAAAGTCCTTACAAATATGTAACCATGAGTTAAATCAATTAAAATAAACAGAGCTGCAAAGACAAAACTGGCTACATTGAAAATATAATGTTTCTGAGAATGTTTTGTCCAAATGGGATTAATATTAGTTAATTAATTAATTAATATCAATCCCAAAAAGGGATTAATATCATATATATCATATGATATTAATATGATATATATATATATATCTCATGCAATTCAACATCAAAAAGCAAACAACCCAATTTAAAAAATGGGAAGAACTGAAAAGATATTTTTCCAAAGAAGAAATGCAGATGGCCAACTGGCACACGAAAAGATGCTCAACACCACTAATAATCAGGGAAATTCAAACAAAAACCACAATGAGATATCACTTCACACCTGACCAAATGGCTACTATCAAAAAAGTTGATAAGTAACAAATGTTGGGGAGGATGTGGAGAAAAGTGGAAATGTAAGTCAATATTTTGTAATAATTGCAAATGGAAAGTAACCTTTAAAAATTCTGTAAGTCTTTTTAAACTTTTAAGTATTTTAACAAAATAATTTTTAAATGAAAGAATAATATGAGAATTTTATTTTATTTTTATTATTTTTTTCCATTTATTTTTATTAGTTGGAGGCTAATATTTTAAACAGTGGTGACATCCTATGATCTATAAGAGGAAAATAAAGCACTAAAGAAATAAAAGTAAATACATTAGATTTTGAAAACTGAGACATTTTCCTCTTAAGCAGTAAACAATTAACATCACAGATTTATATTTGTTACTATATAGATTCAATTTCAATATTTGATTTTTTCATGAATAGTATCAGTTGGATTTTTATCTCTTTCACAGTGCTTACAACAATGCCTGTGAAAAGCTGTTTTATAAAGATTAAATACAGGCAAAATAATCTTGGATTATTCCTTTATCACACCATCTTTCATGACAGAATTAGTTGTTCTGAACACATTTATTAACTTGTCAAGGAAATATTTATCTTTTCCTTTGTTAGATGTAGCTGAATGATGTTTTGTACCATTAGTAACAAGTATCCTTTAGTTCCTCCTTGTGAATGAGGCATGATAAATGCCTCTTTTGATTCTGGTTCCTCTTCTGTAAACTGGACACAATACATATTCTCTATATACGGATGTGCCTTAAAGTCTCAAGATATTTAGTAGATTTCACGATGTTTAAATAGTAAGACAATATTTTCATAAGAGTATAATTTTAGCTTCCTTACTTAGAAAGTCCTAAGGATTGTATAAGATCCAGTGTTTCAACCATTTCTTTTGATAATATGGCAAACCACTTCAGCATTCTTGCCTTGAAAACCCCATGAACAGTATGAAAAGGCAAAAAGATAGGACACTGAAAGATGAACCCCTACCCAGGTCAGTAGGTGTCCAATATACTACTGGAATACAGCAGAGAAATAGCTCTAGAAGGAATGAAGAGGCTGAGCCAAAGCAGAAACAACGCCCAGTTATGGATGTGTCTGGTGGTTAAAGTAGAGTCCGATGCTGTAAAGAACAATATTGCATAGGAACCTGCAATGCTAGGTCCACGAATCAAGGTAAATAGGAAGAAAAGCTATGACAAACCCAGACAGTGGATTAAAAAGCAGAGAGAGGGGTATTCTTTCTACCCCCTTCTGATGTCTATGTCAGAAGCTTTCTCTATCTCCTTTATACTTTAATAAAACTTTATTGCACAAAAGCTCTGAGCCATCCAGCCTCGTCTCTGGCCCCAGATTGAATTCTTCTCCTCCAGAGGCCAAGAACCCCAGCATCTTTGCATGATTCAGAAACAACCTTTCATCTTGGGGGCTCGTCCGGGATCCTTCAGGACAAGGTGGGCCTGATAATCTATGTGAGCCTACTTATGCTGACTCCAAAAATCCTGAGTCTGCCATTTGACTCTCAAGACAATGCCTTCCTGTCCTGGACTCACTCCTACACTGCATTCCACAATCGATCTAACTGCTGGGTCTGTGGACCACTCCCTTCTTCATCCATGGAAGGCTTCCCATGGTGGACATCTCCACTTCAAGGAAAAGACTTTCTCCAAGTCTGCAAATACCTTCAACAATCTCATGTGATGCCTCTTCTTAAACTGATGACATCTAACAACCCTAAAATGGACTGATGTAACTATGGACATAATGTGACTTTTCATTTTGATGACTATTTTGCCTTACATTTGTAACTGTGTAATGGGGTTTTCTAACCATCTAAAAGCTTTTAATTTACAAATGGTTGTCCGAGCTCCTATGAGTGCCACAGCCTCCTCCAACTATTACTGGGGGCCCCTGGATCAGAGCCCCTCAATATGAGGGTTAGGAGAATATGTTGCCTTAACAATTTAGGGACCATGCCCCTAAACAGCAAGAAGTAGTTATAGAACAAAAACAATGCCCCTTTCCCTTGGCAACATAATTCTCCTAAAAGAAAAGGGGGGAATGAGAGAGTCATTTCCTAGGCAGATTGATAAGAAGTCTAGGGGTCCCCAAGGAGAGAGAGGTCTGAAATATTCAAGGTGGAAGAATGGACAAGCTTTTTTACTTTTTTCCCTCTACATTCCTTAGGATTATGTAACAATAATGTATCCTGCCTGAGGACAGTCTTTGGATTAAACCCTCTGGCTAATTCTGTTATGTTAAAACATAAATTATGGGAGTAGGTCTGGTCTTTACAAGGATGTATCCTGCCTGAGGACAATCTTTGGATTAAACCTTCTGGCCAACTCTGTTATCTTAAAATGTAAATTATGGGAGTAGGTCTGGTGAGGTCTTTACAACCTCCAGACATTCTTTGGATTCATTGGAGTGTATATAACTCCATTGCTAACACTAGCAAAGGGGGGGGGTACTCTTTCTATGCCCTTTTGATGTCTATGTCAGAAGCTTTCTCCATCTCTTTTATACTTTAATAAAACTTTATTGCACAAAAGCCCTGAGTGATCCAACCTCGTCTCTGGCCCCAGACTGAATTCTCCTCCAGAGGCCAAGAACCCCAGCGTCTTTGCGTGATTCAGAAACAACCTTTCATCTTTAATGTAAGTGGAATAAATGTTCCAATGAAAGACACAGAATGGCTGAATGGATTAATAAACAAGACCCATGTAAAAATAAATAAATAAAAAGCAGAGATATCACTTTGCCTACAAAGGTCCATATAGTCAAAGCTATGATTTTTCCAGTAGTCACTTATGGATTTGAGAGTTGCACCATACAGAAGGCTGAACAGTGAAGAATTGATGCTTTCACACTGTTGTGCTGGAGAAGATTCTTAAGAGTCCCTTGGATAGCAAGGAGGCCAAACCAGATAATCCTAAAGGAAATCAACCCTGAATATTCATTGGAAGGACTGATGCTGAGGCTGAAGCTCCAATACTTTGGCCACCTGATGCAAAGAGCTGACGCACTGGAAACAACCCTGATGCTGGGAAAGATTGAGGGCAGAAGGAGATTGACCAAGGATGACACAGTTCTTGAATGGCATCACCGATTCAGTGGACATGAGTTTGAGCAAACTCCAGGAGATAGTGCAGGACAGGGAAGACTGGTGTGCTACAGTCTATGGGGTCACAAAGAGTTGTATTCGACTGAGCGACTGAACAGCAACAACAAAGCAAGTTAAGATGAGTATTCACTTATCTAAAATATCCTAAAGTTCAATTGGCCATATTCAAAATGTTTCATATCACTGTTAAAGTTTATTTATACCTTGTATCCATTTCATTTACTTGCCAAAAGAATATACTGTAGAAAAGATTATCTAGGATACATAAAGAACTCTTAAAACTCAACAATGAGAAAACAAGCAACCTAACTTATAAACACACACACACAATCTACAAGAATAAAGGGAAGAAAAATACGTATATACATATTTCTACCAAAGAAGGTATACAGATAGCAAATAGGCATATGAAAAGATGCTCAGCATCATATGTCATTGCATGCATGTTCATGTATACTCAGTCATGTCTGACTCTTTATGATCCCATGGAGTCTAGCCTGCCAGGCTCCTCTGTCCATGGAAATTTCAAGGCATGAAGACTGAAGTAGGTTGCCATTTCCTATTCCAGCATATGTTATTAGGGAAGTAGAAATAAAACCACAATGAGATCACTACACACCTAACAGAATAGTTAAAATCCGATAACTAACAATACCAAATGTTGACAAAGTGCAACAGGAGCATACATTCACCACTAATGGGAATGTAATGACACAGTTATTTGGGAAGACAGTTTGATAGTTTTCTATAGAGCTAAGCATAGTATTCCAATAGGATCCAGCAATCATACTCTCCAGTTAATTGAAAACCTATGTTTACACAGTCTAAAGGTACTGAAAGCATACAGAGTTTGTTCTCTTATCACTGTAAAATTATGTTAGAAATCAATATCAAAAGATATCTGAAAATAACACAAAGGCCCAAACACAAAAGTTTATAACAGCTTTATTTATATTTTGTCCCAAACTGGAAATAATCATATTATCCTTCGACAGGTGAATAGATAAACAAACTAGGTATTTGAGATGATGGATACTTCAGCAATAAAAAGGAAGAAACTATAGAGTCACACAACAACATGACTGAATCTTAAATGCATGTTGCTAAGCCAAAGATACCCGATTCAAAAGTCTACATATTGTATGACTGTTTATTTTACATTCTGGAAAAGAAAAATTATAGAGATGGAAAACAAATCAGCATTTGTCAGGGGTTGGGAGTGATTGATTACAAAGGGGACTCACAAAGAATATTTTAAGTTGATGAAACTGTACTGTACAGTACTAGGCAGAAGATACATGACTATGCATTTGTCAAAACACATAGAATAGTACATCACAGGGTGCAACTTTAATGTGCATGTGTGTATATGCTCAGTCGTGTCTGACTCTTTGCAACTCCATGAACTGTAGCATGCCAGGCTCCTCTGTCCATAGTATTTCCCAGGCAAGAATACTGGAGCAGGTTGCCATTCCCTTCTCCAGGGGATCTTCCTGATCCAGAGGTCAAACCTGCATCTCCTGCATTGGTAGACAGATTCTTTACCACTGAGTCACCTGGGTAATATATGCATTTTTTAATCAGAGTATCCTGGAAAGAATGCATACTGTGACAGATGAATTTAACTGTATTATCAATATATGATAAAATGGCAATGAAAGGGATAGGGAAAAAGGAGCTGACATAAGTGACTTTGGAAAACGATGTTTTGATTGGGAAATATAAAATGAGGCACAAAAATAACTGTACATAAACACTATTTTAGTTTGTAAGTTTGTTCCTCACAGGAATACAGTTTAAAAATATGAAAACACATTTACACTAGGATAGAACAAATAAGTGAATAAATGGTAAACAATTTGGGCTTCCTGATGGCTCAGCGGGTAAAGAATCTGCCTGCAATGCAGGAGCCGCAGAAGACTTGGGTTCAATCCCTGGGTTGAGAAGATTCCCTGGAGGAGGAAATGACAACCCACTCCAGTATTCTTGCCTGAAAAACCCCATGGACAGAGGAGCCTGGCGGGCTACGGCCCAAAGGGTCACAAAGAGTCAGACATGACAGAGTACATGAGCACAAGGTGAGTCAAGGTGAGTCAGTAAAAGTCGTTACATAAGAGTAAGGGGCAAAAGCTAGAATGAACCATGTGATATTGGATTAGAGTCTCAGACATTAGTATGAACTCATGTTTAGTTTAATATGTATAGAGACAGACACCTACAGAAATGATTATAGATGTGTGTACATGCATACATTTCATAACTGTCTGCAGAGCAACTATAAACAATGACACCAAGTAGCAACAAACACATCTAGCATCTAGGCCTTAGTTTCTAAACATGGTTCTCCAAAATAACAAAAACAAAACAAAAAGCAGACATCTTTGGAGAAATGACTAATTCTAGGGCTAGGGCAATGAAACCACAAGATGAGTCTGAAGCATCATGTACTGCCAGGAAATAAGGAAACACTCAAAAACAAAAGGAGGGAAGCAGATCAAAGGAACATAAGAACTCAACTAAAGCAGCACTGGATGGCCTAAGCTGAAACAATTGGAGTAACAAAATTAATTATACTTGAAATTTTTAGAGATATATGAAATAAATATTTATGAGCCTATACTGATATAAATAACTGAATACACAGATAAATGGGGAGAAAGGTACAAATTTTTCTTACAAAGAATTTCAAATAACATATGTAAATCCTCTTCCCCCCAGGAGATGGGGCTTTAAAAATCCCTCTCAGGAGTGTGGGATGGATTCCAAAAGAAAGAGTATAGAAAGGGAACAATAGTAACTTCACAGTGAAGACATCTGGCAGACTTCACCTTAACAAGTGATCAAGGCTAATGTCACCAGTGAAAACCCATGTACCCCTCTGACACAATGTGATGAGAAAGACATTTCACCTCTATGGTAATCTTCCTCCAAACCCCAAACCCTCATCTAATCATGAGAAAATCACTTAATAAAGCCAAATTCAAGGTCATTCTACAAAAGCCTGGCCAGTATATCTGAAAACTAATAAAGGTCATAGGAAATAAGGAAAGGCTGGGAACATGTCAGAGACCATAGAAGAGAGTTTACAGCTAAATTCAATGTGATATACTGAATTGGGTCCTAGAACAGAAAAAAGACATAATTGTAAAAAAAAAAAAAAAAAAAAACCTGATAAATCTGAAAAAAGTCTAGAGTTTAGCTAAAAATAACACTGAATTCTTTTTTAGTTTTAATATATGTACTATATAAAAGATTAACATTAAGGGAAGATGGGTAAAGAGTACATGAGGACTCTCTGTACTATATCTGCAAACTGTTTGATAAATCTACTATCCCCAAAAAAGGTTTAGTTTTTTTTAAAGTGCATATTGCATTATAATGAATAAACACAGAATAAATATTAGGCATAGTAGAGAGAAACACTGTAGTTCTTGTAAAATGCAGATTGTGGACACACCCCTCTCCATTTAAATTGCATCTGAACTTTCTAGAAACGGAACCAAGAATCTGCCTTTCACATAGTCTACAGATGATTCTTACACATACCAAAATATGAGGATTCCATTGCTAGAGCCCTGTGCCTTTTACAGGCCCAAAAGGCTTTCAAAAGCTATAAAAACCAAAGTAGTAGTGGTATTAGCCAAGGTAACCAAATTTGGAGAAAATCAAAATTCAGCATATGCAAGACAGGAAAGGAAAAGTAGTATGTATATAATTAGTGGGCACATAGGATAATGGAGTCATGATAGTTTGGCAAGCATCCAAGTGGCAGTTGAAAGACTAGAAGTGGAAGCAATTTGCTTATTCAAACAACCCTTCCTGGGTTGAAGAAAAGGGACATCACTATGGAGTGCAGAGGAACTACAACTGGCTTGTTCAGTCAACAGGCAATAACCACCTTAGTATGAACTGATATTCCAAAAATGAATACTGCAGTACTGACAACCAAAAGCAAAACCACCAAGCTAATAAACAAATGCTCATGCAAGCTGAAAGGCTCTGACTAGAATATTATATAATGAATAGACGAACAAGGGCATGAGAACAAACTATGAAAATCAACATGATGAAACTTACTGGTTAAATGAAGTCTAGTTGGTCTCAATTATGACATCCTGTGTGTCTCTGCCTAATCTTAGTCACCTACTACATTTACTATGGCAGACTTCTTGCTAGCTCAGGGAACCATTATTGAGCCTCAACAGATGCAGGTAGTCTGCAACCTTGCTGCCTTCCTGATCCACAGAGCATGTACCAGCCATTCTGAGATACCCAATCATACTCACTCTGATTGAACCCACTTGGACACTTTGCCTGCATCAGCCTGCCCTCACTCATGTTTACCATCTGATGGTTAATTTTACATGTAAATTTAGCCTATGGATCCTGGCTGTTTGGTATAGAAGTTGCTGTGAAGATACAGTTTAGATGTGATTACCTTTTAAATCAGTAGACTTTGAGTAAAGCAGATTATCCCTCCATAGTTTGCTTAGACATTGTCCAGTCAGTTGAAGGCCTTAAGAACAGAGACTGAAGTCTTTCTATGAAGAAAGAACTATGCCTCTAGACTGCATATAGAAATTCTGTCTGAGTTTCTAGCTTTCAGACTCAGTTCAGTTCAGTTCAGTTCAGTCGCTCAGTCGTGTCCAACTCTTTGCAACCCCATGAATTGCAGCACGCCAGGCCTCCCTGTCCATCACCAACTCCCGGAGTTTACTCAAACTCATGTCCATTGAGTTGGTGATGCCATCCAGCCGTCTCATCCTCTGTCACCCCCTTCTCCTCCTGCCCCCAATCCCTCCTAGCGTCAGGGTCTTTTCCAATGAGTCAACTCTTCACATGAGGTGGCCAAAGTACTGGAGTTTCAGCTTCAGCATCAGTCCTTCCAATGAACGCCCAGGACTGATCTCCTTTCAGATGGACTGACTGGATCTCCTTGCAGTCCAAGGGACTCTCAAGAGTCTTCTCCAACACCACAGTTCAAAAGCATCAATTTTTCGGCACTCAGCTTTCTTCACAGACTCAAGACTGCAACATAAACATTTACCTTAATTTCCAAGCTGCTAACCTACCCTGCAGATTTCCAACTTCCAGGCCCCACAATCACATAAACCAAAGTTAATAGCCAATTCCTTAAAAGAAATCAAACCCCCTCTACATATATACACTGACCCTTGGACGTGGGGTTAGGGCACAGTTAAAAATTGCATAATCCATGTCTGCATCTGCAGATTCAACCAACCTGAATCATGTAGCACTGCAGTATTCACTGAAAAATACCCATGCATAAGTGGCCCCACACAGTTCAAATTTATATGGATCAAGGGTCAACTGCATTACTACATTTTACCCAATTCTATATAATATCCTATTATATATCCAATCCAATCCAGTATAACATAATATAAATATCCTATTAGGTCTATTTCTCTGGAGAATCCTAACGAATGCATGTCCATTCTGATCATCTTTCTACCAGTAACACCATAACCATCTTTTCTCATAATGAAATACACTGCAGCTATTTTACCATCGCTACACCCAATGACATTTTCTTTAGGAAGGTATGGAATTCCAGTTAACCTATTTCAAATCCTAAAAGATGATGCTGTGAAAGTGCTACACTCAATATGCCAGCAAATTTGGAAAACTCAGCAGTGGCCACAGGACTGGAAATGGTCAGTTTTCAATCTAACCCCTAAGAAAGGCAATGCCAAAGAATGCTCAAACTACCGCACAATTGCACTCATCTCACACACTAGTAAAGTAATGCTCCAAATTCTCCAAGCCAGGCTTCAACAATATGTGAACCATGAACTTCCAGATGTTCAAGCTGGTTTTAGAAAAGGCAGAGGAACCAGAGACCAAAATGCCAAGATCCGCTGGATCATCGAAAAAGCAAGAGAGTTCCAGAAAAACATCTATTTCTGCTTTATTGACTATGCCAAAGCCTTTGACTGTGTGGATCACAATAAACTGTGGAAAATTCTGAAAGAGATGGGAATACCAGACCACCTGACCTGCCTCCTGAGAAATCTGTATGCAGGTCAGGAAGCAACAGTTAGAAGTGGACATGGAACAACAGACTGGTTCCAAATAGGAAAAGGAGTATTTCAAGGCTGTATATTGTCACCCTGCTTATTTAACGTATATGCAGAGTACATCATGAGAAATGCTGAACTGGATGAAGCACAAGCTGGAATCAAGATTGCCGGGAGAAATATCAATAACCTCAGATATGCAGATGACACCACCCTTATGGCAGAAAGTGAAGAAGAACTAAAGAGCCTCTTGAAAGTGAAAGAGGAGAGTGAAAAATTTGGCTTAAAGCTCAACATTCAGAAAACTAAGATCATGGCATCTGGTCCCATCACTTCATGGCAAATAGATGGGGAAACAGTGGAAACAGTGTCAGACTTCATTTTTTGGGGCTCCGAAATCACTGCAGATGGTGACTGCAGCCATGAAATAAAAGGATGCTTACTCCTTGGAAGGAAAGTTATGATCAACCTAGACAGCATATTAAAAAGCAGAGACATTACTTTGCCAACAAAGGTCCATCTAGTCAAGGCTATGGTTTTTCCAGTAGTCATGTATGGATGTGAGAGTTGGACTATAAAGAAAGCTTAGCACTGAAGAATTGATGCTTTTGAACTGTGGTGTTGGAGAAGACTCTTGAGGGTCCCTTGGACTGCAAGCAAATCTAACCAGTCCATCCTAAAGGAGATCAGTCCTGAGTATTCATTGGAAGGACTGATGTTGAAGCTGAAACTCCAATGTTTTGGCCACCTAATGCAAAGAACTGACTCATTTGAAAAGACCCTGATGCAGGGAAAGATTGAAGGTAGGAAGAGAAGGGGATGACAGAGGGTGAGATGGTTGGATGGTATCACCGACTCAATGGACATGAGTTTGAGTAAACTCCTGGAGTTGGTGATGGACAGGGAGGCCTGGAATGTTGCGGTCCATGGGGTCACAAAGAGTCGGACATGACTGAGTGACTGAACTGAACTGAGCACCCAATGACATTTTTTCTAGGAAGGTATGAAATTTAGATAAGTTACAATAAATATATAGCTAGACGTAGAGATTTCCATTTTTGTCCTTTGCATCAAATAGCATAAAATCACTATTTTATATCCTGGCTGAATATCAGAATCACTTGTGGCACTTCTTAAAAGTACAGTTGTTCCTTGAACAACATGGGTTTGAACTGTGTGGATTCACTTATCATACAGTACTACTCAATCTGGGGTTGACTGAATATGAAGATGTGGAACCATAGATATAAAAGGCTGACTGTAAAATCATACCTGAATTTTAGACTGTGTTGGGGTTCACACCCATAACTCCAAAGTTGTTCAAGGGTCAATTGTACATATGCCCTGGACCTGCTGAGAAATTGAGAATTTCCTCAAATAATTTTGATTCACAGCCAAGAGTTGAAACCCTTGGGCATAAAGTCATTTGACCACAGTATCTGCAAGAGAATATAGTCCAAGATCACCTTTTTAAAATAAAAGGCTTAAGAGTAAGGGAAAACAAATCACTTATCAAAATTCCCAAAAAAGGTTAAGAATGAACAGTATCAGGCTAATATTTTTTCCACATTTCTAGAAAGTATCTTTTATTTTCATATATAGAAATTTCCAGAAAAAATACAAGTGGTGATCCTATCACTCGTGCACATAGTGTATGCATATTTTATAATCTGATCCACACCTCCAGTTCAGATGGATTATTTCCTAAATATTATAATCTAACAGAGGCAGCTCTATTTTATAAGGTAGTTGAAGCCATGTACACATGAAATTATCTGGTATCTCTAATTTTCTCGAAGAGATCTCTAGTCTTTCCC
This sequence comes from Cervus elaphus, assembly GCF_910594005.1. Classification (NCBI taxonomy): domain Eukaryota; kingdom Metazoa; phylum Chordata; class Mammalia; order Artiodactyla; family Cervidae; genus Cervus; species Cervus elaphus. The sequence continues at coordinate 140,684,469 of NC_057848.1, read as the reverse complement.
ATTCTATTGTTTTCCTCTATTTCTTTGCATTGTTCACTATCTTATCTCTCCTTGTTATTCTTTGGAACTCTGCATTCAGAAGGGTATATATTTTTCATTTTCTGCTTTGCCTTTCACTTCTCTTCTTTTCTCAGCTATTTTAAGGCTTCCTCAGACAACCATTTTGCCTTCTTGCATTTCTTTTCCTGGGGATGGTTTTGGTGACCACCTTCTGTACAATGCTACAAACATGCATCCATAGTTCTTCAAGCACTCTATCAGATCTAATCCCTTGAATCTACTTTTCACTTCCACTGCATAATCATAAGGGATTTGATTTAAGTAATACCTGAATGGCCTAGTTGTGTTCCTTACTTTCTTCAGTTTAAGCCTGAATTTTGCAATAAGGAGCTCATGATAAGCAAACATAGAATACAATTTTATCTCACTGAGAAATTGATCATGTAGTTCTCTTCCATGTTTAATGTATGATTCTAACATTAAAATCAACTTATCAAAAAGACAGTGTTATTATTCTATTTCTTTACAGACTCAACAATTAAATGCCTCTATAACTGCTTAAATTGGTTTACAGTGTGACATTGGATATTTGATCCTTTGCTTCCTTCATAAACGATTATAGGATAGCATGAGCTTTCTAAGAGAAATAGAGACCCTCTCAATAGGTAAGTTAATTAAAGTCATTGTAATAAAACCTTAAGTGAAAACTGCTATATTGTCCAAACTAAAGCCGTCTGAGAGCACTTAGAACAATCCATCACTTGATCTTGTACCTTGAGAACAGAGATCATGTTTGACTCTTTTTTGTATCTCCAGAGTCAAACAGTGTCTGACACATAATTGGAATATATAAATGGCTGTTGAATTAATGTGATGCACAAATAAATTAATTAAAAATACCTAGATTGGTCTATGTCTCCTACTATAATATCCTTAACTTCTAAGAAAATATATTGACCTTTTAATTTCAAATACATGCATAATATATGTATTTACTTGAGACAATAAAGAAAGAAAAACAGCAGTTTATTTTGTTTTGGTCTGCTTCACTGGAATACAAATCCCACAGGAACAGACTCTTTGTTACTAATATATACCCAAATCCCATATCAGTGCCAGGGGCCACATTAGGTAATCAATAAATATTTGTTGAAGGAATGAATGAAAGACAATTTGAGATCAATGGTATTTCCTACCACTATGGCTCATTCCATCCAACATAATTGAGGGGTTAAAAAAATGCTTGCTGAATGGCAGTGAAAGGACAAATGAGGCTGGAGGGGATGAATATATATCCACATGTGCTTTCTCTAAGAATGCATCTAAGTCTTTTGTTTTCTGACAGAGAAAAGAGAAGTTTGCACTACCCAAGAGGAAGGAAATTGGTAAGTCAAGTGAAAGGGCTGGGTTTCCACGACTGTGCTGAAAGATTAAGAGATGAGAGAGAACAAAGGGAGCAAACATGAAGTTCAAAAAGAGTGAAAGCTGCAGAGGTGCAAAGATTCACTGAGGCTCTGGAGGTGGCACTCCGCTGTCAGGCAAGTGTGAACTTGACCAGAAACAGAAAAGTGGAGATCACTGGGGTTAATGAGGTCCAGGAACCCAAAGAAGAACCTATCAGAAGTGTCATCAGTATGGGTGTTGAAGTCACTGACGAGAGCTGTCTTCAAATAGAGCTCTATAATAGTAAATATAACCATGACACCAGAAGAGGACTGTTTAATGAAACAATCACATTAGGGCACCATTCAAATAAGTTGTGCACAGAAATCACGCACCTAATTAACTCCAAGTGGTTGCACTTACATTAGTGAATAACATTTTAATATTATACAAGCCAGACGCTCAGCATAGTCTCCCTGCCTCAGCCAGGCCTGGGTGGAACCTGGAACACCGCGCTCGCGCCCTTCTCTGACCCCAACGGATTCTCTCCGGCTTCCGGACCCTCAAAAACGGACTCGCCTTCCAGTCCCATGGCGGAGCCCACTGCCTAACCCCAGAGCCCATCCTGGGAACGCCTCGAAGATCCCGTCGCCGCACACCCTGGGAAAGCTCTGAGGCAGCGGCTGCCTCCGTGCCCGCTGCTGCTGCTGCCAGACCCGCGGCTGCTGCTTCCCCTCGGCTTTCACCGTGGCCTTCGCGCCCGCCGTGCCCAAGCCGCCAGCCATGATGCCCGCTCCCTCGCATGAGAGCCAGAACTACCACCCAGACTGCGAGGCCGGCGTCAACGGTCAAATCAACCTGCAGATCTACGCCTCCTATGTGTACCTGTCCATGGCCTTGTACTTCGACAGGGACGACGTGGCCTTGAAGCGCTTCTCCCACTTCTTCCTGCGCTGCTCTCACAAGCATAAGGAGCAGATCGAGGGCCTGATGCACCTGCAGAACCGTTGCGGGGGCCGCTTCTGTCTCCGAGACCTCAGAAAGCCTGACCGCACTAACTGGGAGAGCGGCCTTCAGGCCATGCAGAGCGCCCTGCACCTAGAGAAGAGCGTCAACCAGAGCCTGCTCGACCTGCACCAGCTGGCCACTGACAAGAACGACCCTCACCTGTGCCACTTCCTGGAGACCCGCCACCTGGGCCAGCAGGTTGAGTTCATCAAGGAGCTGGGGGACCATGTCAGCAACCTGCAGAAGATGGGGGCGCCGGAAGTCAGCATGGCAGAGTACCTCTTTGACAAGCTCACCCTGGGTGACGGTGACAAAGAGGACTGAGCTTGAACTGGACCTTTTTTTTCTTCCAGTTTTACCAGGTCTTCAAATAAAGTTATTGATTCTTCAAATAAAGTTATTAGTTGATGCATAAATAAGGGTCTCTGATTCGTGTGTGCAAATCTCTCCTTTTAACTTTTAAACAGGAATCCAGGAGTCTCTCCACCCACCAATGCCCCATCTGTGTGCAGCTCAGGACCTCCACAGAGGGAAGGCCTTACATGGACCCTTGGGAAACACAAAATCCGTCTTCCCCTCATAAACAATGTGGGTATATGGGGTAGACTGGGTTGGGGTGGGATGGGGTGGGGGTGAGGTAGGGCCCTGGTGAATGTGGGTGCATGTGCATAGTAAAAGTATAGAAGTATAGCCTGAAAATCAGGATTGCAGTTGCCTCTGGCGAAGAACTGAAGGGAATGGGATTGGGCAGGGGTTAAAATAAAGGGAGTCTTCAGTTTCATCTGAACTGTTTATATTCATTAAAGTATACAAATATTATTGGTTAAGTATGAGTAGCAAGCCCTGGAGAAGGAAATGGCAACCCACTCCAGTATTCTTGCCTGGAAAGTTCCATGGACAGAGGAGTCTAATGGGTCCATGGAGTCGCAAAGAGTCAGACACGACTGAGCGCTATCCACACACACACATGAATAGCAAGATGGAGTGTTGAGAGGATGACTTGGGAGTCTGAATGGTAGAGAACCTCTTTGACAAGTTCACTCTTGGCAACAGTGATTATGGAAAAATGAGTGTTAAAGCTGGATTGCCCATCAACATGGAGGTGACTTCCTATGGTCAGCAGTGCCTGGCATGCATATTGCAATAACTAAACTTTCACTTATGTATGTTTTCTTTTCTTTGTATCATATGTATATATGTATGCATGGATGTGTGTGTATATATATGTATATACATTTTTATTCCAACCAGCAGCAGAGTTCATTTTAAATCTCTAGACTAGATTCTGAATGTATGCTTAAGAAGATGCCCTTTGTTGAAAAGCAGTTAGGTGATTACATTACTGGAAATGATATAGCTGCTTCCAAGACCTTTCCTGAGCCTGGCTGTATTTCTGCCCTTGGGTTTTATACATCTAACTTGATTTAGTTATTATTTGCTACCAAGAGAACTTAATAATATGTCTTATTATCAACACACCTTTACCAGCCTCTGCTGTAATTATCTACAGTAGAATAAATAGCTCTTCTAGGGTAATACATGACATTTTTCTCTTCATCCTTACCACAGAGTCTACTGAAAAGAAGAATCAAAGGGTGGAAGGGATCAAATGAAAACAATTGCCTGAATGAAAATAGAAAATACTGAAGGCTGCTACCACATGCATCCCTTCTCACTCAGAAGTGTATTTCCCTCATAATTTACAGAATTTTAATTCCTTAGACCAACCTTCCAAAGAATGTATTCAGTATCAGGCAGTGCCACAAAAACATTCACAAGTGTTCAGTGAAAAGTTTTTATGAATCAAAGTAACAGGATTTCATGTTTGTTTCTTTTTCAGTTATGGCTTACTCTAGGAATTTTATAAATGACGTAAAAAATATGCATTGTGACTTTATAACACAGGGATAAGGTATTCAAGGTTTCCCAAACATTCTGATCATGGGAGCCTTCTTCTACTAAACCTCACAGAACAGTACTCCAAAGAAAATAGCTTTGGAAAAAATGTTAAAAGGCTCCCACCATGTTGTTCCAGAAGCACATCAGTTCAGTTCAGTTGAGTCGCTCAGTCATGTCCGACTCTTTCCGACCCCAAGGACTGCAGCACGCCAGGCCTCCCTGTCCATCACCAACTCCCAGAGTTTACTCAAGCTCAGGTCCATTGAGTCAGTGATGCCATCCAGCCATCTCATCCTCTTCTCCTCTCCCTTCAATCTTGCCCTGCATCAGAGTCTTTTCAAATGACTCAGCTCTTCACATCAGGTGACCAAAGTATTGGAGTTTCAGCTTCAACATCAGTCGTGCCAATGAACACCCAGGACTGATCTCCTTTAGGATGGACTGGTTGGATCTCCTTGCAGTCCAAGGGACCCTCAAGAGTCTTCTCCAACACCACAGTTCAAAAGCATCAACATTTCTGTGCCCAGCTTTCTTTATAGTCCAACACTCACATCCATACATGACTACTGGAAAAACCATAGCCTTGACTAGATGGACCTTTGTTGGCAAAGTAATGTCTCTGCTCTTTAATATGCTGTCTAGGTTGGTCATAACTTTCCTTCCAAGGAGTAAGCATCTTTTTATTTCATGGCTGCAGTCACCATCTGCAGTAATTTTGGAGCCCAAATAAATAAAGTCTGACACTGTTTCCACTGTTTCCCCATCTATTTGCCATGAAGTGATGGGACCAGATGCCATGATTTTGGTTTTCCAAATGTGGAGCTTTAAGCCAACTTTTTCACTCTCCTCTTTCACTTTCATCAAGAGGCTCTTTAGTTCTTCTTTGCTTTCTGCCATAAGGGTGGTGTCATCTGCATATCTGAGGTTATTGATATTTCTCCCAGCAATCTTGATTCCAGCTTGTGCTTGATCCAGCTCAGCGTTTCTCATGATGTACATGTATGCATCTCATGATGCATATAAGTTAATTAAGCACAGTAGCAATATACAGCTTTGACGTACTCCTTTTCCTATTTGGAATCAGTCTGTTGTTCCATGTCCAGTTCTAACTGTTGCTTCCTGACCTGCATACAGATTTCTCAGGAGGCAGGTCAGGTGGTCTGGTATTCCCATCTCTTTCAGAATTTTCCACAGTTTATTGTGATCCACACAGTCAAAGGCTTTGGCATAGCCAATAAAGCAGAAATAGATGTTTCTCTGGAATTCTCTTGCTTTTTCAATGATCCAGAAGATGGCAATTTGATCTCTGGTTCCTCTGCCTTTTCTAAAACCAGCTTTTCTAAAACCAGGGATTAGAATGAAAACTGACCTTTTCCAGTGCTGTGGCCACTGGTGAGTTTTCCAAATTTGCTGACATATTGAGTACACCACTTTCACAGCATCATTTTTTAGGATTTGAAATTGCTCAACTGGAATTCCATCACCTCCACTAGCTTGGTTCGTAGTGATGCTTCCTAAGACCCACTCGACTTCACATTCAAGGATGTCTGCCCCTAGGTGAGTGATCACAGCCTCGTGATTATCTGAGTCGTGAAGATCTTTAGTTCTTCTGTGTGTTCTTGCCAACTCGTCTTAATATCTTCTGCTGCTATTAGGTCCATACCATTTCTGTCCTTTATTGAGCTCATCTTTGCATGAAATGTTTCCTTGGTATCTCTAATTTTCCTGAATAGATCTCTAGTCTTTCCCATTCTATTTTTTTCCTCTATTTCTTTGCACTGATCACTGAGGAAGGCTTTGTTATCTCTCCTTGCTATTCTTTGGAACTCTGCATGCAAATGGGTATATCTTTCCTTTTCTCCTTTGCTTGTCTCTTCTCTTCTTTTCACAGCTATTTGTAACGCCTCCTCAGACAACCATTTTGCCTTTTTGCATTTCTTTTCCATGGGGATGGTCTTTCTCCCTGTCTCCTGTACAATGTCACGAACCTCCATCCATAGTTCATCAGGCATTCTATCAGATTTAGTCCCATAAATCTATTTCTCTCTTCCACTGTATAATCGTTAGGGATTTGATTTAGGTCATACATGAATGGTCTAGTGGTTTTCCTTACTTTCTTCAATTTAAGTCTGAATTTGGCAATAAGGAGTTCATAATCTGAGCCACAGTCAGCTCCTGGACTTGTTTTTGCTGACTGTGTAGAGCTTCTCCATCTTCGGCTGCAAAGAATATAATCAGATTTCGGTGTTGATCATCTGGTGATGTCCATGTGTACAGTCTTCTCCTGTGTTGCTGGAAGAGGGTGTTTGCTATGACCAGTGCATTCTCTTGGCAGAACTCTATTAGCCTTTGCCCTGCTTCATTCTTTACTCCAAGGCCAAATTTGCCTGTTATTCCAGGTGTTTCTTGACTTCCTACTTTTGCATTCCAGTCCCCTATAGTGAAAAGGACATCTTTTTGGGGTGTTAATTCTAGAAGGTCTTGTAGATCTTCATAGAACCGTTCAGCTTCAGCTTCTTCAGCATTACTGGTCAGGGCGTAGACTTGGATTACCGTGATATTGAATGGTTTGCCTTGGAAACAAACAGAGATCATTCTGTCGTTTTTGAGATTGCATCCAAGTACTGCATTTTGGAGTCTTTTGTTGACTAAGATGGCTACTCCATTTCTTCTAAGGGATTCTTGCCCACAGTAGTAGATATAATGGTCATTTGAGTTAAATTCACCCATTCCAGTCCATTTTAGTTCGCTGATTCCTAAAATGTTGACATTCACTCTTGCCATCTCCTGTTTGACCACTTCCAATTTGCCTTGATTCATGGACCTAACATTCCAGGTTCCTATGCAATATTGCTCTTTAGAGCATTGGACCTTGCTTCTATCACCAGTCACATCCACAACTGAGTGTTGTTCTTGCGTTGGCTCCATCCCTTCATTCTTTCTGGAGTTATTTCTCCACTGATCTCCAGTAGCATATTGGGCATCTACAGACCTGGGGAGTTCATCTTTCAGTGTCCTATCTTTTTGCTTTTTCATACTGTTTATGGGGTTCTCAAAGCAGGAATACTGAAGTGGCTTGCCATTCCCTTCTCCAGGGGACCACATTTTGTCAGAACTCTCCACCATGACCCATCCATCTTGGGTGGCCCTACACGGCATGGCTCATAGTTTCACTGAGTTAGACAAGGCTGTGGTCCATGTGATTAGATTGGTTAGTTTTCTTAGTTACCAGAAGTACATACTTGGTCACTAAACCTCATTCATGTTTTCACTTAGAGGTCATTATGAGAAATTGGAACCTTTGCTGAGAAGGTTCCAGGACAGTAAGTTTTAGGACAGTAAGTGTAATGCAGGGCCCTCATCATGAGAGTGGGTAGATATCACACACATCCATTTTGCTTCTTGATAGGCAACTCCTGTCAGGAAATGGAAATAGAAAATGGAAATTCTAATTTCCATTTCTAAATAAATGGCTTCTGGGAATGATGACACTGATATTTCTCCAGCACTTCTATTAAAGTCATGAGAAAGTCCAAGGCTACCAAATAGCTTGTATTCTTCCCCTCCCTCTACCTATATATTCATCTCACCAGCAGTAGAATTATTCATTTATTTTCCAAACTGTATAGGCCAAGTTTGGTCAATAATACATTTTTTGGTCAAAGTAAGTCTGTGCCTGCATCTTTTTGAAAATGAGATGAGAGTTCCTCTCACCAAAGCATGCTGACATTTCTCAGAATTCAGACATTTAAGCATAAGAAAGAAAAAAATAATAATAAGGCATACATGCTACAAAGCATTTTATTAATAAATTCCAGGATTGTTAAATAAATATATAATGAGTAATGTGCTTAATATGTAGCATTTTTTCCTCCAATAGAGATGATCAACATTATCCACATCATTATTTGATTTTTGAATGAGCATCTTATTGCCATGTATTCTCTTCAGATTCAATAGAGGACTTATCAAGTTTCTCTCCAGTACTAAAATACATGATACAATTTTATAAATTGAAACTGCAATATTCCCAAATAATAGAGGACATGAGACAATATCAAAAATATTGCATATATTTTTATTTAAATGTGTTCCCACAGCTACTCTCAAGTATCAATTTTCATGACACCTCCAACAAATTTGATAAGGTGTCTATTTTATTCCCTGGCAGATTAAACATAATACAAAGCCATTGTTTTCTCAATATGGAAAATATTCTATCACTCTAATAGATGATCATATTCCGTTCAGTTCAGTTCAGTTGCTCAGTTGTGTCCAACTCTTTGTGACCCCATGGACTGCAGCATGCCAGGCCTCCCTGTCCATCACCAACTCCCAGTGTTTACTCAAACTCATGTCCATTGAGTCGGTGATGCCATCCAACCATCTGTGGAGATACCCCACGTCCAAGGTCAGAGAAATCCCAGTAAGACGGTAGGCACTGGAGCAGCTGTGAAGAGATACCCCACATCTATGGGCAAGGGAGAAACCCCAGGAAGACGATAGATTGGAGAGGCGAATTTGCATTTAGAATCAAACCCCATCCCCGCCAGAGATGCTCAGAGGGCTCAAACAAACCTTGTGTGCACCAGGACCCAGAAACCCCACAAAGACTGAGACAGAACTGTGTTTGAGTGTCTCCTGTGGAGGTACGGGGAGGCAGTGGTCTGATGCAGGGACAGGGGCTCGGAGTCTGGGTATGGCATAAGTCCTCTTGGAGGAGGTCGCCATTAACCCCACCATAGAGCTGCCAGAACTTACACAGGACTGGGAAATAGACTCTTGGAGGGCACAACAGAATCTTGTGCACCAAGGCCCAGGAGAAAGGAACAGTGACCCCACAGGAGACTGTCCCAGACTTGCCTGTGGGTGTCCAGGAGCCTCCAGCAAAGGTTGGTGGTGGCCTCCTGCAGGGTTGGGGGCAGGGACTATAGCAGTACATGCATGGGATCTTTTGAGGGAGGTCACCATTATCTTCATTACCTCTGCCATAGTTTAGTCAGTCAGTCAGTCTGTTCAGTCGCTCAGTCGTGTCCGACTCTTTGTGACCCCATGAATCGCAGCACGCTAGGCCTCCCTGTCCATCACCAACTCCAGGAGTTTACTCAAACTCATGTCCATCGAGTCGGTGATGCCATCCAACCATCTCATCTTCTGTTGTCCCCTTCTCCTCCTGCCTTCAATCTTACCTAGCATCAGGGTCTTTTCAAAAGAGTCAGCTCTTCGCATCAGGTGACCAAAGTATTGGAGTTTCAGCTTCAGCATCAGTCCTGCCAATGAACACCCAGGACTGATCTCCTTTAGGATGGACTGGTTGGATCTCCTTGCAGTCCAAGGGACCCTCAAGAGTCTTCTCCAACACCACAGTTCAAAAGCATCAATTCTTCAGTGCTAAGCTTTCTTTATAGTCCAACTCTCACATCCATACATGACTACTGGAAAAACCACAGCCTTGACTAGACGGACCTTTCTTGGCTAAGTAATATCTCTGCTTTTTAATATGCTGTCTAGGTTGATCATATCTTTCCTTCCAAGGAGTAAGCATCTTTTAATTTCATGGCTGCAATCACCATCTGCAGTGATTTTGGAGCCCAAATAAATAAAGTCTGACACTGTTTCCACTGTTTCCCCATCTATTTGCCATGAAGTGATGGGACCAGATGCCATGATCTTAGTTTTCTGAATGTGGAGCTTTAAGCCAACTTTTTCACTCTCCTCTTTCACTTTCATCAAGAGGCTTTTTAGTTCTTCTTTGCTTTCTGCCATAAGGGTGGTGTCATCTGCATATCTGAGGTTATTGATATTTCTCCCAGCAATCTTGATTCCAGCTTGTGCTTGATCCAGCTCAGCGTTTCTCATGATGTACTCTGCATATACGTTAAATACGCAGGGTGACAATATACAGCCTTGAAATACTCCTTTTCCTATTTGGAACCAGTCTGTTGTTCCATGTCCACTTCTAACTGTTGCTTCCTGACCTGCATACAGATTTCTCAGGAGGCAGGTCAGGTGGTCTGGTATTCCCATCTCTTTCAGAATTTTCCACAGTTTATTGTGATCCACACAGTCAAAGGCTTTGGCATAGCCAATAAAGCAGAAATAGATGATTTTCTGGAACTCTCTTGCTTTTTCGATGATCCAGCAGATGTTGGCATTTTGGTCTCTGGTTCCTCTGCCTTTTCTAAAACCAGCTTGAACATCTGGAAGTTCATGGTTCACATATTGTTGAAGCCTGGCTTGGAGAATTTTGAGCATTACTTTACTAGTGTGTGAGATGAGTGCAATTGTGTGGTAGTTTGAGCATTCTTTGGTGTTGCCTTTCTTTGGGATAGCAGGGAGGGAACACAGCTCCACCCATCAACAGAAAATTGGATTAAAGATTTACTGAGCATGGCCTCACCCATCAGAACAAGACCCAGTATCCCCCTCAGTCAGTCTCTCCCATCAGGAAGCTTCCATAAGCCTCTTATCCTTCTCCATCAGAGGGCAGACAGACTGAAAACCACAATTACAGAAAACTAACCAATCTAATCACATGGACCACAGCCTTGTCTAACTCAATGAAACTATGAGCCATGCCGTGTAGGGCCATCCAAGACGACGGGTCATGGTGGAGAGTTCTGACAAAACATGGCCCACTGGAGAAGGGAATGGCAATCTACTTCAATATTCGTGCCTGGAGAACCCCATGAACAGTATGAAAAGACAAAAAGACAGGACACTGAAAGATGAACTCTCCAGGTCGGTAGGTACCCAATATACTACTGGAGATGATTATAGTAGGTTGGAAAATAACAAGGTAATTAAAATAAGCTTCTCAACAAGAATATTTCAGTCTGGTCCATCTTGCTAACCACAGCTTTTACTTGTCTACTGTTTGGCAGCTTAATTCAAGTTAACAAACATTTATCCTCAATAAATGAGTTTGTGTTGGGAAATCAAAGTTAAATAAGACATGTACTTGATCCAGTTAAGCTAAATATATTAGCATTTTGCCAATTTTCCAAGAGCAAAATGCAAGTATAATATGAGATTATTTTAATAACCAATTAAACCAAGACTATAGCTAGGGAGTGTTTTTGTTTATTAGTCTCCATTTTATCTTTATAAAGAGGCATGCTACCCAGATGTTCAACAAACTCACAAACGGGAATGCAGCAATTCTTAATAAGTATGAGGAATAATGCAGGCCAGCTCTTCTTCCTCTCAGAATGATGGATTTTAAATGAATCTAAAGCATCATCATAATGATAATCATCTGGTTAAATTATGCTGTTGAAATAATATGTTAAGGATCTTCTTCTTCTTAATAATGAGTAATGTTACCTGATAGAATTCCAGGAAGAGCAATAATACAAAATGATTAACAGATTAAATTTTAGCAAATAAGATCACTCATTTGTTTATGTATTTTACACTGTTGTTGCCTAAAAACAGAGGAGCACCTGAAGGTATGTTTTACTAGTGTGGATCACTTTGGATTCTTCTAAGGACTGGTTTTAAAACACCTTTCCAGAAGTAATTAAAAAAACAAAACAAAACAAAAACACTTATTTCCACTGTAGATTTGAATATGTGAGTGACCTACAGGTAAGGGTAATCTTTAAAAAAAAAATAGGGCAGCCTTAATGGCAGTTTGTTTTATATAAGAAAGAAATACACATACTTGCTGAAAGCTTTTACAGCGTCAGTAGCTTGCATCTGCTAATAAAAACAGCCTACACTTCCTGAGAGCTCACCATATATTAGGCATCAGGTTAAGATATTTACATGAATTACCTCATTTCTGTCTCATAACAACATGATGTAATGCTATTATTACTCGCATTTTACAGATAATCACAGTGAACCCAAAGACATGCATTAATTCCCTGATGTCCCACAGCTTAATAAGTGACAGAACTTTAAACACAAGGACCTGTGCATTTAAACATTAGTCTATATGGTAATGAGTAAATGAGTTTACAAGCTCTTAGAATTATGATAATGTGACAAAATCTGCTGTGAGAATGTAGGAGGGGAGAGATCCTACAAACCTGGTTTAAGAGTAATCTCACTTCAGTAAAGCACATCTATAACAAGATCAATCAGCTAAGTAAAACAAATTGACATGGTCTCAAAAGTCAAAGAGATTTCTGAAATTATTCTAATAATGACAGCAAATATGAAGATAAAGCATTCTGCTTTGTATTAATGTGACTGCACAGGTACAAAAAGGTGAACCATGGCTTGATTGGGCAGAAGGCAGCTGCTGGGATCTTTTGAAGAAAATCATTAGAGACAGGAGATAAAAATAGAAACATGAAATGTAAATAGGAAGAATTTTAAATGGTTAGTCAAGTGAACACATTTAACCAATCAATATAATGTTTAGTAAGAAACAAAATTACATGAGTGAACATTGATTTCCCAACCCAACATTCTGTGATTAGTAACAAAGTATGATTTCTTTGTTGCTACCAATCTGAACTTCATATTTTAAGTAAAACTATTCAATCCCTTGTACTTCTCTAGAGGCCTCTAATAAAGTTCTAGGATATAGAATCTGTTTTTCTATACTCTCCCAAAGTTTGCTTTTTTTGTTTCTAAACGTAGAAAGAGTGGGAGTGGCAGGCCTCAGTAGTCATTGTCATCCAATTAATTAGAAAAGGATGAATTTATGATAGAACATATTCATACATTTAAGTGTTTTCTCTAAGAATTCACCTAAACCTTTTTGTTTTCTGTCATAGAAAGCAGAAGCTTAAACTTAAAAGAAGGAAATTGGCAAGCCAGGTTAAGGGGGTAAGGAGATTACTCAAACTGTCCATTTTGGCACCCAGATAGGGCAAAAAGAATGCGTTTCTAGGACTGTGCTTAAAGATTAAGAGACTTATAGACAATAAAGAAAGTAAAGAACAAAATGAAAAAGAAGGAAAGATGGAGAGCTGGAAAGACTAAGACTTTGAGACAGTGTTCTGCTGTCAGAGAAGTGTGAACTGAATCATGAGCAGAAGGAGAAAGTAGAATTCACTAGAATAATAATGGTCTAGGAACTGAATGAGAAGATTATCAGAAGTATCATTAGCATCAACATAGAGTCTTCCCTGTATATCTAGGTGATTTGCTTTGTTTTATGGATTCCACACGTGCAGTATGCCAAGACCTTAAAATAATACAAAACATAATCATCTACATTTCCATAACACCCTAAATGTAATATCCCATGGTAGTCAGTTTTTCTTATTTTCACTTCACATAGAGCCCTTCTTATTATAACTACAAAATTCATTCAGACATTTTCCCTCTTATGCCAACACATCTTAAGACTATGAAAGATGAAGAGGTCAAGATGTTAGGTGTTAAGGTGTTAAGACATTTTAGAATCGGAAGATTTGACTACGATCATGTCCCTTAGGTTTAAGAAAAGCCAGTCTGAAGTGTGTTTGTTAAAAACACACAGGATTTAGCTAATTTGAGGCCTAAGGGCAGTCAGAAAGAACAAAGGGGACATATAAAATATATATTCAGGTTATTTAAACTATATATACAGGAGTTCAGGCATTGGGCCTCACTTGCCTTCATATGGCTGCCATGAAGTCATTTGGAGCACAAATATATACATTTGTCTTGGGTGGTTAAGTTCATTAAGCTATGGAAGGTCAGGTGTCAGTATGGGAAATAATTGAGCTTCCATGGTCAAGCAACAGCAATTCAGTGGTTCTGAAAGGTGAAAGGGAAGTGACATATATGTGTGCCAATAGGACTCCAGCACCACATGCTTGAAGCTAGCTATGTCAACGTATCTTTCCCTAGCTGTACAAAATACCCTAGTACAACTGATTTATTTTTTTCTTTTTTTTAAAGGCACATAAAATTCTGTATTGGTTGAAGTTTAAAAAATCCATTGATGCTTATCAAACTATGAGTTGTTTTGTGTGCTAAAGTTATAAAATGAGCAAATTTATATTTTTGCTCATACTTTATAATAATATACTTGCTATCTCATTTTTGTTGTAAGAGACTAATATATTTAATATAAAATAAATTAGAATCTAAAGTGCATAATGGGAACTGAAATTATTAGAGTTTGAAGAATGGGGTGATATTTGTGAAATTACAGCTATTTATCACTGGACTTCATGTTCAAAAATATCTCTTCTGATGGTGATTATAATTTTTGTGTGTGGATGTGGTTGAGAAGCAAATACATGATCAGAATTTTAAGGTGATCATTTAACTTTTACCAACATATTATTTCCGAAGTTCTACTAGCAAGTGTCCTTAACTAGAGAATTAACCAGATATTTCTAAAATATCTCATATCTTTTATTTATTGTTTAGAAAGGAATGATTGAAAGACCCAAGGAATTCTCAAATCTAGATAGTGAATAAATCAAAAGTAAAATCTCCTTTCCTCCAGCCAAGTTCTTGAATATAAAGTTGACAAATGTTTCCTTAAAGCAACAAAATATCAGGCTGATCAAATCACTACTGCTCTGTGAGTTGTGGTGTTTTTCTTTTAAGGGTGTTCCAGTGTGACCTTTTGGATCTTCTCATACTCTTCCCCCTTTATAGTTCCAGTCTGGTCTGTTGAGGTGTAACTCTACCTATGTTTCACTTCTATCATATATGTGTTGCTAATAGTGAAAATGATTGCTCAAACAAACTCAACTAAAACCAAAGTCAATTACATTCTTATTGCCTTAAATACCAGTCCTAAAGTGAAAACTTACTCTAATGTCTCAGGTTTATTATGCCCAAAAGATTTTTTTGTGTGGGTCTGACTAACACTGACATGTAGGCCCTGTCTCAGTTTTAGAAAGATTTGAGCCTTTTAAAAGAGGGAATCCATAATTGCTATCTATATTCAAGTTAATCTGTCTGCTCCTATAGATCTACTTTATGCCCCAGTTCTAGTAACTTGACTTCTTCTTGAAATCAAGTCTCACCTTATGATTCATGATTCAGTTTCCTATTGGACTCTGTTATTAGCCCTGATCTGATATTACTCCAGCACATCAATGACTTCAGGACTGCAATTCTAATTTTCTCATGCCTCCATCCTTGCCTCTTGAGATATGATTCCAAACTTTGAACCCCATGTTTTAGGTCTGGCTTCCTGTTTCCAAACTCTTAACATGTCTGCTTACCACATACCTCAATAAATCACTTCCTTGTAGGCCCCTCTTTTTTTCTGCCCTGTATACTAGGTAGCTCCTCAGGCTGACCAGTTACCTTTCAGTTTCCCTCAAGATAACTGAACATCCTGTTTGAATGGATTTCTTCACCTGATCAGCAATTTTTTTCTCTAGCAAGTACATCTAGTTCCAAGTCCAAGCTCTCTAGGACTGGCCCCATGTCTTGTAACCAAAACTTCTGTGGCGAGCCATTCAACAGAGAAAACTGAATTTTTCCATATACTAGGAATTTGTTCAGAACTTTCCACAAATCTTTTATTCTCTCAGAAAATTACAAGATTCTTATCTCCAAAATTCACTAGACATGAGAGCTATAAAGATTTAGATAAAATATGCATGTTCTTTAAAAAATATCTCATTTTACCCCATATAAAATATATCAGAAAAGATACAGTAACATTTCTGTTTAATCTATTACAACATAACTATTTAAATGAGTTATCACAAGCTTGTCATGTAAAAGATCAATTTAAACACTACAAAAGAAAATGAGTGGCTCCATTAATATGACATTCAAATGAGTAGATGAACTACAGAGACAAAGAAAAACCATCAGAACTGCAGAGAAGAAAAAGTATGACCTTGTTCTTGCTTCTTTTAACATCAATAGATTTTTTAAAATGGTGTTAAGTTGAACTTATTCATATATTCAATTTGTGCCTGAAAATATTTTATCCAGAAAAATGAAGCCTTTTTTCACATTAAATCCCTTAACCTATGTCAGCTTCACTTATAATCTAGCCTGATGAAGACATATTACTTCCTTAAATACACCTCATGTTATCTACTCAAAGTTTATCCATTGACATCATTTGATATAAGACTTGGGAGGTAAACACATAATAACGTGGTTAAGATGTACATTTCTATTTCTGAAACAGTAATTTTTATAATGACACAAAGAAAATAGTATCAAGCAAAATATAAATCTTCAACAGAAGCCCCCCAATTTCTAAAGTGAAAGTGAAGTTGCTCAGTCATGTCCAACTCTTTGCGACCCCACGGACTGATTATAGCCTACCAGGCTCCTCTGTCCATGGGAGAATACACTCAAAATCAATAACTCTTTTTGAGAGGCACTAGATCAAGGATTTTAAGAATTTGAGTCAGACAGAAGTGGGTAAAAAAATTTGGTTCTACATTATATTTTCTGTATGACCTTTGACAAGTGTTTCCTCCATTTCACCATCTGTCTACATAACCCTATTTTTAAAATATTAAATGAGTTAATTTATATAAACTGCTTAGCAGTGCCTAGTATGCAGAATATATTTAATAAATAATAGCTAATATTACTATCATCTTATTATTACTAATTACTATATTCCTATAGCTCTTTACCTTTATTTTCATTTAACTTATTCTGAAATGCCTTTGATGGCATTCACTTATAACACTTTTATCACAGATTATATGTGTGGGAATTTTTAATATTTCATCAGGCTGTGGTATTTTGCTTTTTTAAAAGGGTGTGTTGAGATATGTAGAAAAGACAAATGAGAACATTAAAAAGGTGCATTTTAAGTAGTCTGTTTCTTGACAATACATTCAAAGCACAGGAAAATCTATTCTTTCATATGCATTCTTTTGAAACTGCTTGCCCAGAGAGACTGCAGGATCATCCATCATTTCCTACTGTTTCTACATCCATCACATCTTTTTCCTCTGCTTTCCATATGACCTCTTTAGCTTTTCTGATTGTAGCAGCAAGCAGAACTAATCACGAATAAATTCAGATTTGAGACAAAGAAGAAGCACAGTGGCCAGATTTGACCTTAGGTCTCTGCAGCTCATGGCCCTCAGGGTATTCTTATGTATCAAGAGAAAGAGCTTATTACATCCCAGCTGTGTACAGGCTAGGGTAAACATTAGAGAGAGCAAGTTAAATGGGCATGATCTGCTAGCTCTGACAGGCATCTTTAGGTGTTGATTATGTAGCATTTATCAAATGCCTCCTTTGCTGTCTCTGTCAAAACAAACCAAGGGTTCTGGTTTGAAAAACCTTGTGTCTTAATAAGATCAAAAAGAAAATAGCCAGAGTAGATATATACAGAAGATACTGGACATATATATGTGTGTGTGTGTGTGTGTGTGTGTGTGTGTGTGTGTGCGTGTGTGTGTGTGTGTGTGTGTGTGTGTGTGTGTATTACTTTAAGGAAAGTAAACAAATAGAATACGATGCTCTTTCTCTGATGTAATACTATGGCACTGGTATCACTGAGTTAAAATGTTGACAGTAGAGAGAAATTCATGATAATATGGTGGTAGAAACTATTGCAAAAACTTCCCATTTCACCTTTTATACAGAAGCCCCCTTTTTAGATCTCATTTTCTCTGCAAATCAGAAAACTTGCATTAAACATTAAACATATGTAATATTTCCAGAATTGTGCTCTTTGGGAGTGAGGTTCAAAATAAAGTAGAATTCCTCTTCAAAAATCTAGGAATTCTTCACCTTTAGGGACAGGAGACATATGTACTTAAAACAAGCAGCAAACAGTCCTAATAAAATATTAAATTCTACATTTTATCAAACAGACAACAGGGGTAGAATGAGGCTAGAAAAGAAATTAGAGAAAACACAAATAGCTTAAAAATTATGGATTCAATTAAATTGTAACTGAAGTTTTAGTGTCAATTTAAAACATTGTTTATAGAGTTGTTATCTTTATATTTATTCTTAATTTTTTCTTTAAATGAAAGAATTATGAGATAATACTCAATATTTGCAAATGCTATTTAAATCCAAAAAACAATGTCCATTCCCTCATAAAACAATGAAGAAGAAAAGAAAAAGGGGGGGGGGCTTTTGCATAGATTGATGCACTGTCTTATTCTAGGTGACAAAATTATAAGGCAGTGATTTATTGATGATCTCTGGAAAAACCCCAAATTTAAGGCTCAGACTGAGGAAGGGAATCCAGAAGATAAGCCAGAGGCAGAGTGGTTGCAACGGTCAGAGGAGAGACAGGAATATAGAGGCCCAAGATACTAATTTTCTACTGCTTTTTTGGAAATTTTGTTGTTGTTGTCGTTGTTGTAAGAGCACTTAACAGAATATCTACTCTTTTGATAAAACTTTAAGCATTCAAATGCTGTGTAACATCCTACAACAAATTTGGCAGCTTAAAACAACATCCATTTATCCCATCACAGTTATATTGGCTAGAAGTCCAGTCAGGGACAAGATCTCACAGCCAGAAATCAAAGTATCAGCCAGATTGATCTATTATCTAGAGACTCTGGGGAAGAATCTGTGTACCAGCCTATTCAAGTTGTTGGCAGAATTCAGTTCTCTATAACTGTAGGCCTGAGGTTCTCATTTCTTGCTCACCATTGTCCAGAGGCCAACTTAAGGGTGACCATTCTTTCACACATGCTCCCCAAATGTCCACATCTTAAGCTTTGGTGAGTTGATTCCTTCTCACACTTTGAATCTCTCTGACTTCCTTTTCTTCAACCAGAAGGAGAAAACTCTATTTTAAAGGGCCCACCTGAATAATTTACATATTTTAAGGTCAATTGACTTGAGACTTTAATTACATATGTAAGATCCCTTCACAACAATTCCTAGATTGTTGTTTGATTGAATAGTCAAAGGAGAGGAATCTAGGGGTGGAGACATCTTTAGAATTTTGCCTACCACGTCAGTAAACAAAGAAAAAAGATTTTAAGCACAGATAGGGGTAGGGGATTAAGAGAAACAAACTACTAGCTATAAAATAAGCTACAAGGATATATTGTACAACATGGGGAATATAGCCAATATTCATAAAAACTAGATGAATATAACATTTAAAAATTATGAATCACTATATTATACACCTGTACATTATATAGTATTATACATTATACTTCAATTTTAAAAAAGAAAAAAATAACAAATGGATAAACAAAGTATAAGTAGCTGTGGCAGGTTAAAGAAGGTCAAGTACTAAGAAAAAGACATTGTATTGTTAATCTGGTGGATCATGTTGACTTTTGAGTGAGATAATCTGGCAGAGTGATGAGGTTGAATAGAGTATCAGAAGAGTGATTAAATTATAAGGAAATGAAGATTGAATAGGTGGTTAAAAGCACAGACACTAAATATAGCATAGTAAAGAAGAAATACAAATTGATTCCTAGATACATTTAGAATAACACTGAAGAACAACAAAGATGAATAGAAAAAATTTTAAAGCACTTATAAAAGACAGATTACTAGAGAGAAATGAGAATTAAACTAGCAAAAACAAAACAAATTAAAAACAAATTAAAAACTCAATAGCAATAATGAAAGCCAGATAGAGGAGTATTATTTTCAAATTGGTGAAGAAAAAAGGTATCAACCTTATAGTGTGTGCCTCACAAAGCTGTCTTTCAACAAGGAAAACAAAAACATTTTAACATACATGAAAAGAGATTTTACCATAAATAAGCCTGCATTGAAAGAACTTCTAAAGGATCTGATGAAAATGCTTAACACTGAGGAAAATAAAAGATTAAAATGTAGGCATGTCTAACAAGTACTTTCCATATAAAATAAGAATAACAACAAAATAGCAACAAAAAGTCTAATATGTGTAGCTAAAAAAAAGGGCAGATACCTAACACAATAAGACATTGTCAAAACTAGGATGATAAAAGTTAAAGAGTTAATAAGGTTTTTGCATTGGTCAGTAGGTGTTTGAATTGTTAACTTTAGACTGGGTTAAATATTCCGGATAAAATATCCACTATAATCAGTAAAAGAAAACTGCTCTAATTTTCTTTCAAAACTATTAGAAGGAAAAAAAGGTGACAGAAACCAAATATAGCTCAATCAATCCCCACATAAACAAACCAAAAAAACAAGAAAGGAGAAAAGAAGCATCTCAGAGAAAATGAAACAAATAGAAAAGGAAAAGTAAATTTATAGAAACAAATCCAGGCAGTATCTGTATTTATTATCCCTGTTGTCATGTATAAATAAAATCTATATGGCTAGAAGCCCACACACTGCACATGCTTGTAGTATTTATTGAGGAAACCCCATGGAAATAGAAGCAATAACATGTGTGCAAGTCCTCTGTTGCCACTGAATTCTTAGGCAATGAAGAATATTTCATGTTAGCCCTCAGACTCTGGAAGAAGGTCCTCAACACATGAGCTATGCACTTGTAAAGCATCATTAATCCATGGGAAGCATTAGTCCCTCCCATGGTTAGATCAGCAACCAGGCTACAATAGCAATTTGACAAGGTAGAATCTTGACTCCAGCCCTGCCTTGCAATCTCAGCATTCATGGTAGGTGGGTAGCATTATCTGTCTCTTCTACTTCAAGCCATATGATTACAGCAATGCAATATATCAATACAACAGCAAGATTTGAAATGCTCTCTTCATATGATAAGGAGCTGAGGTCCAAACCTTATTATGTACCAAAAATGATTTTCTTAGTCAGCAGGCCATAATTCTTTTCCACAGAGATTTAAAGGAATATGTGAACTCAACTTTTGTTTCAGGGGACCAACCTGCAGGAGACCAGTCTGGGGAAAGCTACCCTTTACCTTTCAAGAACATACGAACTAAACTTATTAATTAAGATGTATATTTTCAGGTTAAACAAAAATACCAAATTTCAGCTGTATGCTTTTTATAATACATGCACCTAAAACCCAAAGCTAAGTAAAGATTAAAATTAAAGTAGTTAATAAATATATATCAGGCAAACACTAATGAAATTACAGTTGATCCAGTTATACTAATATCAGAAAAAATAAACCTAAGCAGGATGGATTTAGTATATACTAGAGAGTTCCAGAAAAACATCTATTTCTGCTTTATTGACTATGCCAAAGCCTTTGACTGTGTGGATCACAATAAACTGGAAAATTCTGAAAGAGATGGGAATACCAGACCACCTGACCTGCCTCCTGAGAAATCTGTATGCAGGTCAGGAAGCAACAGTTAGAACTGGACATGGAACAAAAGACTGGTTCCAAATAGGTAAAGAAGTATGTCAAGGCTGTATATTGTCACCCTGCTTATTTAACTTATATGCAGAGTACATCATGAGAAACGCTGGGCTAGAAGAAGCACAAGCTGGAATCAAGATTGCCAGGAGAAATATCAATAACCTCAGATATGCAGATGACACCACCCTTATGGCAGAAAGTGAAGAAAAACTAAAGAGCCTCTTGATGAAAGTGAAAGAGGAGAGCGAAAAAGTTGACTTGAATCTCCACATTCAGAAAACTAAGATCATGGCATCCGATCCCATCCCTTCATGGCAAATAGATGGGGAAACAGTGGAAACAGTGTCAGACTTTATTTATTTGGGCTCCAAAATCACTGCAGATGGTGATTGCAGTCATGAAATTAAAAGACATTCAGGGCTGGTGCACTAGAATGACCCAGAGGGATGGGATGGGGAGGGAGGTGGGAGGGGGGTTCAGGATGGGGAACACATGTAAATCCATGGCTGATTCATGTCAATGTATGGCAAAAACCACTACAATGTTATAAAGTAATTAGCCTCCATCTAATAAAAAATAAAGAAAAAAAATAAAAGACGCTTGTTCCTTAGAAAGAAAGTTATGACCAACCTAGAGAGCATATTAAAAAACAGAGACATTACTTTGTCCACAAAAGTCTGCCTAGTGAAGGCTATGGTTTTTCCAGTGGTCATGTATGGATATGAGAGTTGGACTATAAAGAAAGCTGAGCACTGAAGAATTGATGCTTTTGAACTGTGGTGTTGGAGAAGACTCTTGGGAGTCCCTTGGACTGCAAGGAGATCCAACCAGTCCATCCTAAAGGAGATCAGTCCTGGGTTTTCATTGGAAGGACTGATGTTGAAGCTGAAGCTCCAATACTTTGGCCACCTGATGTGAAGAACTGACTCCTTGGAAAAGACCATGATGCTGGGAAAGATTGAGAGCAGGAGGAGAAGGGGACAACAGAGGATGAGATGGTTGGATGGCATCACTGACTCAATGGACCTGAGCTTGAGTAAACTCTAGGAGTTGGTGATGGACAGGGAGGCCTGGCGTGCTGCAGTCCAAGAGGTCGCAAAGAGTCGGACACGACTGAGAGACTGAACTGAAATACATATTTATATGAAGAAAGTGTCAGTTCTCTAAGAAGATGCTGTGCTGTGCTATGCTTAGTCACACAGTCATGTCCAACTCTGTGTGACTCCGTGGACTGTAGCCCACCAGGCTCTTCTGTCCATGGGATTCTCCAGGCAACAATACTGGAATGGGTTGCCATGCCCTCCTCCAGGGGATCATCCCAACCCAGGGATCAAACTCAGGTCTCCCACATTGCAGGTGGATTTTTTACCAGCTGAGCTACCAGGGAAGCCCCCTCTAAGAAGATATCATATGCTAATTTCTGTACATGGTAATATATTCTTACAATATGTAAAGTAAAAGTGTCCAGAACTACAAGTTGAAGTAGACAAACTCAGCAACATAGAAGGTTTCAACATAGCTCTGTTTCTGGCAAGTCAAGTAGACAAAATAATAAGATACAGAAAATCTGAACCACAAAATGTGAGCATACTTTACATAGTGGCCATAAGCAGAACTCTACAGGAACAAATGGAGAATAACTTAGGCATATATTATACATTTAGAAAAATGAACACCTAATCCATAAAGCAAGGCCCAGAAAATACCAAAGAAGCAGTATGATACAAACTACCTTTAAATAACTCATTGATCAAAGGGGAAATAATAGTTTTTTTTAATTGGATAATAAAGTGCTGTATATTAAAAAATTACACACTGTAGACCATGAAAATTTTTTAAAATATCAGATATCTAAAGGCTAAAATAAAATTGTACAAGTATTAAAATATGGGTGAATTCCTTTATTATCTATAAAATGGTTTTTTAAAAAATGCCTTACTGTGATGCAAAAGTTAGAAACAATAAGGGAAATTCTTGATAAATGTTATGACATTAAAAATATTGTTGTTGACTTGCTAAGTCATATCCGACTCTCTGTGACCCCGTGAACTGTAGTCCAGAAAGCTCTTCTCTTCATGGGATTCTCCAGGCAAGAACACTGCAGTGGGTTGTCATTTCCATCTCTTCCGGGGATCTTCCTTACCCAGGGATCGAACCCATGTCTCCTGCATTGCAAGCAGATTCTTTACCACTGAGCCTCCAGGGAAGCTCATTACAAATGTGTATGGTATAAATAAATAAGAAGGGGGAATTCCTTAGTGGTTCAGTGGTTAGGACTCTATGCTTCCATAGCAAAGGGCATGGTGTCAATCCCTGGTGGAGAAACTTAAGATCGTGAAAGTTTTGTGGCATGGCCAAAAAAATAAAATACAAAGAAGGAAGAAAGGAAAGAAGGAAGTGACAGAGGGAGGGATAAGAACAAATGACAAAGCTGGACGAAATATTTTTATCTTGTGTCACATATCAATGGCAAACATTGTTATTATATAAAGAACCTCTAAAAAAGAAAAAGTCCTAACACTTTAAAGAAGAAAAAAATAGGCAAGTGCTATGGGAAGCAGTTCACAGAAAAAGAACCAACAATGGCCCTTAATTATCTGAGGTGATCAGATGTATAATAAGAGAAATACAAATTGAAACTGCACTGAGGTATGATTTCTAACCTTGGCAAAAACAGAAAACTTTGACAACATACTCCGTTGTTAAGGTTGTGAGAAACAATCACTTTTGTACATTGCTAGTGAAAGTTGCTCAGTTCTGTCCAACTCTTTTCAACTCCATGAACCATACAGTCCATGGAATTCTCCAGGCCAGAATACTGGAGTGGGTAGCCTTTCCCTTCTCCAGAGGATCTTCCCAACCCAGGGATCGAACCCAGGTCTCCCACACTGCTGGTGGATTCTTTACCAACTGAGCTATCAGGGAAACCCTCATACATTGCTAATGGAAAGCAAAACTGTACTGGCTGTAAGAATTTGAATTAGCAAAATTACACATGCATTTTCTCTGAGACCCAGAAATTCCACTTCTAGGAATCTATTTCCAAGATACACTCAGAAAAATGCATAAAGCTACTTCCCCACTAATCGCAAAAGCAAAACAGTTGCAAAAAAAGAAAAAGAATGAAAGAAATACCTTACACTTTTTTGGGAACCTTTTGGATAACAAGTGTGGGAATTTATATGCACACTCAAACACATGAACATACACGTTTGCTAATATTTTCCAAAAGACAATAGAAGGATAAACCAAAATAGTAAATTTGGGGAAGAAGACAAAAGAGAGGTAGTGGGAAGAACAAAGATAAAAACTAGGTATTTTTCAATGTGACTTGTTTTATAATTTTGACCTTAGCACCATCTTCATTTTTTTATACATGTGAAACATAACATTAAATAAAATAGAAAAAAGTGAAGCAATCGCTAACATAAAAAATAAATTGAAACTATTACTAATTTGCCAACAAAGGTCCGTCTAGTCAAAGCTATGGTTTTTCCAGTAGTCATGTATGGATGTGAGAGTTGGACTATAAAGAAAGCTGAGTGCCGAAGAATTGATGTTTTTGAACTGTGGTGCTGGAGAATACTCTTGAGAGCCCCTTGGACAGCAAGGACATCCAACCAGTCCATCCTAAAGGAAATCAATCTTGAATATTTATTGGAAGGACTGAATGCTTGAAGCTGAAACTCCAATACTTTGGCCACCTGATGGGAAGAGCTGACTCATTGGAAAAGACCCTGATGCTGGAAAAGATTGAAGGCGGAAGGAGAAGGGGGTGACAGAGGATGAGATGGCTGGATGGCATCACCGACTCGATGGACATGAGTTTGAGCAAGCTCTGGGAGTTGGTCATGGACAGGGAAGCCTGGCATGCTGCAGTCCATGGGGTCGCAAAGAGTCGGACACGACTGAGCGACTGAACTGACTGACTGACTGACTACTACTTTATATCAAATTTGTGACCTAATGGCAAAGATATTTACCTCAAACATTTTAAAACAGAATGTTGACTTTATATACTAAGCATATAAAAATGAAAATCACAGAATCTTAGGTTGCGCTATTGGGATGATTCTAAAACTCTAAAGAGACACAGAAATACAGAACAGACTTTTGAACTTTGTGGGAGAATGTGAGGGTGGGATATTTCAAAAGAACAGCATGTATACTATCTATGGTGAAACAGATCACCAGCCCAGGTGGGATGCATGAGACAAGTGCTCCGGCCTGGTGCACTGGGAAGACCCAGAGGAATCGGGTGGAGAGGGAGGTGGGAGGGGGGATAGGGATTGGGAATACATGTAAATCCATGGCTGATTCATATCAATGTATGACAAAACCCACTGGAAAAAAAAATAAAATAAAAAAAAATAATAAAATAAAATAAAAATTATTGGAAACCATTAAAAAAAAAAAAAGATATATACATACTCCACCATACACAGAGTATAATAAACCATATAGCAACTACACTTATATCACTAAGAATCAAGATCTTCAGCATAAAAGACAACATCAAGATACAAATCAAATGTGAAACAGAATCCGATAATGTTCATTTAAATGTGGGAAATTAGTAATATGAAGTTAGAATGTATAGATTTACTTACTTTTGCAGAAATGGTCTTTTCCGTCAACTTTATAGTTCCGTTTTCTGTTTAAGAGCTTGGGAGGCAACAGCTTGAGACCAGTCAGTTATATTCAGCACGGAAACGCTGAATAGGCACAGAGGGCGCTGCCTGCCCTCAGACTAATCTGCAACCTTTACTTTAGTAGCAGTAAACTCTGGAACTCGATAGGTCCATCCACCCTGAAGTTCCTCCTCAGTCATAGCCTTTCCAGCAGCGGCCCACTCTTAATTTTCAATCTACTCAGGATCTGTGTGGAAGTAGAGCTTAGGCGCAACCTCCGGCGAGCTCACGCGGGGAAATGTGGTGTGCATGCGCAGAACCTCCGGGTCCAGCAGCCACTGCGTCAGCCCCAGATGAAGGTGCTTCCTCGTCGCTGAAGGGGGAGGCAACGTCTACATAGCCTAGAGGAGAATCTGTGTTACACAGACCAATAGTAGACAAGTTAACTTAAGACGCCTCTGGGAGAGGCAGATAGTCCTGGGATCTGTAACCACGAGAAGTGGAGGCTCCTGGAACACTGCCTGGATCTGGTTAGTGAAGTTTCCAGAACTGAAGTGGCCAGCAGTAGAGGTGGCCTGAGTATCAGCTACAGATTTCATGCGTCCCCCTGGCCAGTGTTCCTAAAGGAGATGAGGCCAATATCAGATGGATTTTCAGTGGCCGCCATGGCGCGAGCTGCTGGCAGAAACTTCTCCCAGGGTCTCTTCACACTTAAGATGTAGATGCCACCACTTTGCTTTTTTCCATTTGAAAGTCAAGGTTGGTGCCACCTGAATAGGTTTCTGTGGCAAGGAATTTAGGTACAGTCTCCTCCTTCTTGTGCACTACCGCCAGGCAAGGGCTTCAAACATTGTGAACGCTCGCCTTTCTGACAGAAACTGAAGACGATACCGTATGGACTCCTCTCTGCATAGTGTGGAAAGGTAGAATTCATTTTTCTCCTTGTAAGATAAACAAAATACATGTGTTTTTAGCTCTCCACTGATTGCATAAATTTATGTAATTTATGCCCTAAAAGCTGTGACAACCCAGTAGAAAATGCAAACCTACCACCCAGATATAGTTTCCAAATATTATTTTCCACTTACAAAAATTGCCAGGGTTTCTTAAAATATATGTGATCAGAAACATTCAAGGTGAGCCTGATCATCTTGTCACTTCTGAAATCCTGTACCTAGACTTCCTCATAGACAATGAAAGGACACAGGAGGCAACTTGAAGGGACTCTCATTAGCCAAACATAGGACCATTTGTGCTTCAAATAGAATGAATACTGAAATACAGCAAATCTAATGAGTTGGCCAAAAAATGTGTTCAGGCTTTTCCAAATGATGGTACGAGAAAACCCAAATGAACTTTTTGGCCAACCCAACATTGAAATTGATAATTACACTTAATATCCTACTTATTGATCCTACTTAGGCAACCAGCTCATTATTCAAGGAAATTCATACAAAAGGTAAAATAATCAATAGGAATTGCATAGCACTACTTATAAAATATTCACACTGAATCAATTGGACATCTAGATTTAACTGTTATGTGAAATTTTGACAAATGGGGGAAAAATGAGAATTTCAAAATCAATATAAACAATAGTATATGAACAATAGGATAAACCAAATATAGAAGTTAGGAGATAATAAATGTAAGATCTGGAAATTTATGCAATTCAAGACAAATACAAAATAAAGAGAATCAGCAAGACAAAAGTTGATTATTTTGAAAAGATAACACACAGATGTTGGCAAAATTAATCAAGAAGAACAGCAGTACATATACATAATATGAGGGAAGAAAAAGGAGAAAAGACATAAGTAGAGATAATACTCAGATTACCTAGAGAGAACAAGAAAAACTTTATGACAAGAAGCTTGACTATTCACACAAAATATTCAATTTCCTAGAAACTGAGTTTTAATAATTGACTCAAAAATATTGTCTTTTAGCAAATACATTGAATCACTATTTTTTCCCCTTTATTTTTTATTACTTGGAGGCTAATTACTTTACAATATTGTAGTGGTTTTTGCCATGCATTGACATGAATCAGCCATGGATTTACATGTGTTCCCCATCCTGAACCCCCCCCCACCCTCCCTCCCCATTCCATCCCTCTGGGTCATCCCAGTGCAGAAGCCCTGAGCACTTGTCTCATGCATCCAACCTGGACTGGTGATCTGTTTCACAGTTGATAATATACATGTTTAGATGCTGTTCTTTCAGATCATCCCACCCTCGCCTTCTCCCACAGAGTTCAAAAGTCTGTTCTATACATCTGTGTCTCTTTTTCTGTCTTGCATATAGGGTTATTGTTACCATCTTTCTAAATTCCATATATATGCATTAGTATACTGTATTGGTCTTTATCTTTCTGGCTTACTTCACTCTGTATAATGGGCTCCAGTTTCATCCATCTCATTAGAACTGATTCAAATGTATTCTTTTTAATGGCTGAGTAATATTCCATGGTGTATATGTACCAGAGCTTCCTTATCCATTCGTCTGCTGATGGGCATCTAGGTTGCTTCCATGTCCTGGCTATTATAAACAGTGTTGTGATGAACATTGGGGAGCACGTGTCTCTTTCAGATCTGGTTTCCTTGGTGTGTATGTCCAGGAGTGGGATTGCTGGGTCATACGGCAGTTCTATTTCCAGTTTTTTAAGGAGTCCCCACATTGTTTTCCATAGTGGCTGTACTAGTTTGCATTCCCTGAATCACTATTTTAAAATGTAAAATAACAAATACCAGGTCTAAGGTTTTCAGGAAAATTCTGTCAGTTACAAAGAGAAGATAAATATAATCTTAAAAACACATTTCCAGAGAAGAGAGGGGAAAAAAATAAATTACTCCACAATTCACTTAATGATGCAAATATAACCTCAACAGCAAAATCTGACCATATCAGGCTAACAAAAAGAAATTAGAGACCAAAGCACTTATTAACATAAAGATCCTAGATAAAATGTTAACAAATTTATCCCAGCAGTAGGTAAGAAGCATAATTTCGGACTCTTTTGTTGACTATGATAGCTACTCCATCTCTTCTAAGGGGTTCTTGCCCACAGTAGTAGATATAACGGTCATCTGAGTTAAATTCACCCATTCCAGTCCATTTTAGTTCACTGACTCATAGAATGTCGATATTCACTCTTGCTGTCTCCTGTTAGACCGCTTCCAATTTGCCTTGATTCATGGACCTAACATTCAGGTTCCGATGCAATACTGCTCTTTACAGCATCAGACTTTACTTCCATCACCAGTCACATTCACAATTGGGTGTTGTTTTTGCTTTGGTTCCATCTCTTCATTCTTTCTAGAATTATTTCTCCACTGATCTCCAATAGCATATTGGGCACCTCCCAACCTGGAGAGTTCATCTTTCAGTGTCCTATCTTTTTGTCTTTTCATACTGCTCATGGGGTTCTCAAGGCAAGAATACTGAAGTGGTTTGCCATTCCCTTCTCCAGTGGACCACGTTTGTCAGAACTCTCCACCATGACCCATCCATCTTGGGTGGGCCTACATGGCATGGCTCATAGTTTCATTGAGTTAGAAAAGGCTGTGGTCCAGGTGATCAGATTGTTTAGTTTTCTGTGATTATAGTTTTCATCCTGTCTTCCCTCTGATGGAGAAGGGTAAGAGGCTTATGGAAGCTTCCTGATGGGAGAGACTGACTGAAGGGGAAATCGGGTCTTGTTCTGATGGGCAGGGCCATGCTCAGTAAATCTTTAATCCAATTTTCTGTTGATGGACTCATTTGAAAAGCCCCTGATGCTGAGAAATATTGAAGGGAGGAGGAGAAGGGGATGACAGAGGATGAGATTGTTGGATGGCATCACTTACTCAAAGGACATGAGTTTAAGTCATGAAAGTCCAGGAGTTGATGTCGGACAGTGAGGCCTGGCGTGCTGCAGTCCATGGGGTCACAAAGAGTCAGAAACAACTGAGGGACTGAACTGAACTGAACTGAATAAGCATAATACATCGTGACCAGTGGGCTGTTTAGAACTTTTCAAGATCGAATTGTGTTTGCCTAACAGTATTCTTAACTGTCATGGTGAGAAGAGACTGACATGTGAGAAGAGGCAGAAGGTGGGAAATAGTTAGGAGCAGAGTTGCCAGATAAAATTTTGATTGGCTAAATCTGGCAACTCTAGCTAAGAGGTTATTGAAGTAATTGAAATGAGATATGTTGTTGGCTTGTACCAGGATGGTGGCAAGGCAGATGGTGAGCAGTGATCAATTCTGGAAAAATTTTAATGCCAAATTCAATAGGCTTTGATAGTCTGGATATGGATTATTTTCCATCTTTCTATCATCACTTGCCCAGCACTGTTCTAAGCCATTATCATCCTTTACTGCAGTTCTGAAACAGCCTCCTAATTGCTCTGTTGCCCCAGTCCTGTCCTTCTACAGTTCCAATTTCCAATTTAAATAGTATTTTGAAAAATAGAAATCTGATTATTCACTAAGTCCCTTCAATGACTAACTTTTGCCTTTGGATAATGTCTGACTCCTAGAAATCAATAACTATCACCCCAAAAGGCTATCACTTCCACTATGCAACCTCCACCTTCCATCTGGCTGAGTCCTATTCATTCTCCAGTTCTTAACCTAAATGTGGCATTCTCAAGAAGACCATCACTCAGACAGGTTTTGTTCCATTGCCATTGGTTCCCATAGAATTCTGGTTTCTCCTACCTTCAGGATGAATGTTACCATTCATCAAGCTACATTATAATCATTTATTTAACTGGATGTTTTATCAACTGTTTTGTAATTTGGAGAGGAGGGAGTTATAAGTGTTTTACTTATTATCGTATCCCTAGAACTTGAAGAATGTTTGACACAGAGTACATAGTAAATAAATATTTCAGATTAATTGTTAATAAATTAGCTAATTAAATATTTGCATTTCATATTTGCACAAGGATTATTAAGATCTCCAAGAAAACAAATGGTGTGCTTCATAACAGCACACTAAATGGTGTTCGTTATTATATTTGCTAAAAATAACTTCATAGAATGAGTTTTTCTTTTACTTAAAGCATAAATTTATATATATGTCTTGTTGTTGCTAAGTTGTGTTTGATTCTTTATGACCCCATGAACTGTAGTCCACCAAGTTCCTCTGTCCATGGGATTTCATAGGCAAGACCCATGTCTCCTCCATTGGCAGGCAGATTCTTTACCACTGAGCCACCAGGGAAGCCCAAATTTATACAAACTTAATTAAAACAGTGCACATTTTGACCTTTTACTTTAAAAATAATTACTTCAATCCTGGATTAACTGGAACTTCATTTGTACAATGTGAAAATGAAGTGAATGTTTCTTTCTACATATTTTATTTCACTACCTTTCAATATGATAACAGAAAAGAATAGACACGTTAGAGGACATTTCTTTCTCATACTGTTACCAATAGTGAAAGATAATGAAGTGACTCTAAAATGGAAGTCAATGAGATCTAAAAATTATTTTTAAAAGGAGGGAGCATATTTTAAACTTTGGGAAAGGATTAATAATCTAAGTATGTCATTGATAAAATAAACTTCTCAAAATAAAGAATTAATAACAAACTAGAAATATTGTGGACTCGTGGTCCTTTTAAAAGTAGTTTCTTTTCTGGTTTTAACTAGAATTTGACCCAGCATTAATTGCATACTATCTACCAGACTTACTCATGTGGAAAACCTGGTACACAGTCCCCAATGCCCAGAAAAATGCCTTTTCTTTTCCGTTGTAAAAATGAACTAGACCTTGAAAAATAGCTGATCCTGTGGCCTGGAACATAGTATGGCTGCCCAAAAGTGAGGAGGATTTCAGAGATGGCTTGGCTAGCACAAGGACAAATGAGCTCAGTTTAAGAAGGATTCTCATGATCTAAGTTTTGACAATATATACATAACAGAGGAAATACTACTGTAATTATTTGAAACAAGTCGAGCCTGTGATTAAAAGTATAACTCTTTAGTTATAATCATAAAAGGAAAGTTTAGTATGAAGTTTAAAAACAAGAACATTATAATGTATGTGAAAGCTGATATCAATCAGTTCAGTTCAATTCAGTCCAGTCGCTCAGTTGTGTCCATCTCTTTGCGACACCATGGACTGCAGCATGCCAGGCTTCGCTGTCCATCACCAACACTTGGAGCCTACTCAAACTCATGTCCATTGAGTCAGTGATGCCATCCAACCATCTCATCCCCTGTCGTCCACTTCTCCTCTCACCTTCAATCTTTTCCACCACCAGGGTCTTCTCCAATGAGTCAGTTCATCACATCAGGTGGCTGAAGTATTGGAGTTTCAGCTTCAGCATCAGTCCTGCCAATGAATATTCAGGACTGATTTCCTTTAGGATTGACTGATTGGATCTCCTTACAGGTCAAGAGACTCTCAAGAGTCTTCTCCAACACCACAGTTCAAAAGCATCAATTCTTCAGCACTCAGCTTTCTTTATAGTCCAACTCTCACATCCATACATGACCACTGGAAAAACCATAGCTTTGACTAGACGGACCTTTCTTGGCAAAGTAATATCTCTGCTTTTTAATATGCTATCTAGGTTGATCATCACTTTCCTTCCAAGGAGAAAGCATCTTTTAATTTCATGGCTGCAATCACCATCTGCAGTGATTTTGGAGCCCAAATAAATAAAGTCTGACACTGTTTCCGCTGTTTCCCCATCTATTTGCCGTGAAGTGATGGGACCGGATGCCATGATCTTAGTTTTCTGAATGTTGAATTTTAAGCCAAATTTTTCACTCTCCTCTTTCACTTTCATCAAGAGGCTCTTTAGTTTTTCTTCACTTTCTGCCATAAGGGTGGTGTCATCTGCATATCTGAGGTTACTGATATTTCTCGCAGCCATCTTGATTCTGGCTTGTGCTTCATCCAGCCTGGCATTTCTCATGATGTTCTCTGCATATAAGTTAAATAAGCAGGGTGACAATATACAGCCTTGAAATACTCCTTTCCTATTTGGAACCAGTCTGTTGTTCCATGTCCACTTCTAACTGTTGCTTCCTGACCTGCATACAGATTTCTCAGGATGCAGGTCAGGTGGTCTGGTATTCCCATCTCTTTCAGAATTTTCCACAGTTTATTGTGATCCACACAGTCAAAGGCTTTGGCATAGTCAGTAAAGCAAAAGTATATGTTTTTCTGGAACTCTCTTGCTTTTTTGACGATCCAGCGGATGTTGGCAATTTGATCTCTGGTTCCTCTGCCTTTTCTAAAGCCAGCTTGAACATCTGAAAGTTCATGGTTCATGTACTGTTGAAGCCTGGCTTGGAGAATTTTGAGCATTTCTTTACCAGCGTGTGACATGAGTGCAATTGTGGGGTAGTTTGAGCATTCTTTGGGATTGCCTTTCTTTGGATTGGAATGAAAACGGACCTTTTCCAGTCCTGTGGCCGCTGCTGAGTTTTCCAGATTTGCTGGCATATTGAGTGCACCACTTTCACAGCATCATCTTTTAGTAATTGATTGTTGATATCAGTAAATTTTATTTAATTGGTTAATTTTAATGATAAGGGAATGTAATGTATATAACATCCATTTTCTGTTAAGAAATTATCT
Organism: Cervus elaphus; assembly: GCF_910594005.1. Taxonomy (NCBI): domain Eukaryota; kingdom Metazoa; phylum Chordata; class Mammalia; order Artiodactyla; family Cervidae; genus Cervus; species Cervus elaphus. Next base: position 140,650,840 of record NC_057848.1, on the reverse strand, counting down.
TTTTATGAAGAATAAAGTTGTACCTTTCTCAATATTTGTTATATTTAGGAAAATTAAGACCCTACAGAAACAAATTGATTATAATTGGTAGTCTCCCACCCTATGTAGGAAGAAAGAAATTTCAAATGGTTTTTGCAAGATGAATGAACTAAATATCATATTCTTCATTGACCAAAACCTGAACTCTCTGAATGATGACACTAAATATAACTAGAAGATGATGTCTTTCTTATCTACAGTATTGATTACAAATCAGATCAGTATACAATATTTAATAGGCAGCAAACTATAGAGCATTGGACAAGTGAAAATGAAAAATCTGGTTACTTTGGAAAAGCTCAGCAGCATATGGGTACCAAAATTTAAGAAAAAAGTCTTAAGTTTGACATTACTTAAACCTTATTATTAAAATAAAGGGATTAGGAGCTACAATTTGAAGTAGTTAAAAGGCACAACTGTATCCCATTCCCCATTCAAGAAGTAATTAGTTGATATCCAGAACCTACAACTTTGATTGGTTTTCTTGACATTTGGATTGTTTCCAATCTACATACCAAGATGACCATAGCTGTGAACTTCTGAAGTGTGCTTGGTGAGACAGAATTACTCTGTCTCATTAGAACAACTTCCTTAAAGCAAAAAAGCGCCATCAAAAGTATATAAAGATTATAAATATTTTAATATAATTTGCAAAATTTCATTCAGAAAGTCTGTAATAATAAACACCATATAAAGTAGTGTATGAGAGTGATTTTCCCATGTATGTGTATATCCAAGACAACTGGTTGTCTCCCCATTGTCTATTCTCCCATTCTTTACTAAGACAAAACACATTTCATTCTAGATTTCAATGTGCCAAGACCAAAACTAAATTTCCCAGGGCCCCTGTACCCAGAAGTGAATAACAAGATGAAGCATAAATTAGGTTAAGTCTTCTGGATATCCTCTATCCTTAACAAGACATGATGTTAGGGATATAGCAGCAATCTTGGAACCAGAGAACCTGATAATCAAAATCACTTGCTAAGGATGATGATAATTTTGAGAATGAATCCTTTTTTATTTCCTCTTTGAATCCTATGTCCCAGTTATGCATTCTAGAAATGCATTAAGTTCAAGCACCATACAAAGTTTGGCCCACCTTTTTATCCTCAATGCCTAGCATACTGTCTTTCTATAATAATGGTACTACAGAGAGCTATCACTAAATACTTGATGAATAAATTAATAAATGTAATAATTCATATTTTTATTCGTTAGAATATATCTTCCAGTGTTTCTTGTGAAAGAACATGGTGGCTCACTTTCTCTGCCCTACATGCCACCTGTGTATGTTGACAGACTATCTGGCATATAAATATTTTTTTACTTCTTTTTTCCTCTCAAAATATTGTAGATTTTACTCTATTCTCTTCTGCATTTGTTATTGCAAATGTTCCAAAGTCCTTTTTTTTTATTCCCTGGAGTAAGATTTTAATTTTATGCTTCCTTGATTGTAGAATTATTAACCTTTCATGAAATGTCTCACACATTCACTAGGATGAGATCTTTTTCTTGGTAAACACTTTGTCTTATAAGTCAAACCTTATATGCCAAATGGAAAAATGGTGCAATACTCTGGTAACAATTTTCTTGCATTAGTCCATGATAAAAAGCTGCATGCATTACATTTTTTAAATTAGTTTTTTAATGGTTTTATCAAAACAAAACAAAAAAGCAAAAAACAGTTTAAAAAAAAGACAAAAAAGGAAAGAAAAAAAAGTTCCTGCAAAATTGCAGATCAACAAAAGCTGGTTTTATAGAGGATCATGAACTATGCACAAACTGGTTCGAGACTTTTTTCTCAAGTTCAGTAGTGTGTTTAGCTAAACAGACCTTCCTCAGAGTAAGCGCATCTCATTTGCCATTACATGCGCTCTGTATATTTGATGTACACATCCCCACATATGTACACCAAATATACGTGCGTGCGTGTGTGCATGCCCGTGTGCACCCAGACATACAGCTTCCCATGCTGCATTTAGCATCGAGTTGTAGAAAACTGATATCTTTAAATTGGGGATGGAAGTAAAGAATCTCTCAGTTTTTTGGGGGGAGGGTGGGATTTGTTGGGGTTTTGTTTTTTTCTTTTTTTGTGGGGTTTTTGACCTTTTATTTTGAATTAAAGACATCTGTAACTCTGAGATTAAAAGACAAGTTTGTGACTTTTAATGTTTTTCCTCATAGAATGTGATTGTTGAAGAAAATGCACTGAAAGTTGCTTTCAAAAGTACAATGCTTTGTTGAATCTTAATAAATGGCAATTCTTTTTTTCTTGGCTGTTCTAATAAATGTGTTTTTTATTTTTATTTTTCAAAAAAAATAAGTCAAACCTTTCTTCAGTTGTGTGATATTTTACTAAATTAAATTTTATATTGCTTTTCTTTCATTATCTTTTGGTTTTGATCTCCTCCTTAGGAAGATAAACTTTCTCATTCTATCTTCCCCATGTCTTATCTTATAGTTTTAATTGTCATACTCTCTTTTCTGTTTTTCCGTATTCAGAGAAAGTATCCTTGGTTTGCTTTCCATATGATGGATTCAGCTTCCCCACAGCATCACTACACTTCACTGTTTCTAAGACTGAATTTCAATCTGCAATATTAAATCCTTTGCCGTGTTTTCTTGTCTCACTGCACTCTCTATTCATTTCTTTCTGACTTTAAAATCAACTCAAATTTTGATTATGGGTTCTTGTATTTTCATCATAGACAAGAGTGTATCAGTGTCTTAAAATTAATTTCACTTCAAAAAGTGTTTTCTTTATTTCATTTTTGTGGTTGTTGTTGCAACTTGTGATATGCATGAAATAGAAGATATAAAACTTTGGTGTTATGTCAGTATCAAGTCTAAATGAGTGAATTCTCCTTTCTCATAATAACCTTGCTATTGGAATTATTTTCTTAATTTGCAAAACAAAGAGATAGCTAATTAGCCCATTCTATAGCTGGTACATAATATTTATTGCTATTGTTACTATTTTGTAATTATATCTATTTTATGTAAGTTTTCTGGTCTAAAGGAAGGATATCTTGGTTTCACTACCTGGTTATATGCCCACTAGGAAGAGATTTTCTGGATATCATCAGAAACTCTTTTCTTTCACTAGCAGAGATGGTAAATAAAGAACTATTATGCATTCTCCAAAGGACACCATTCTCACAGCTCTCTCAACTCAGACAAGGCTCATTATGGAATGAGAAGCATGGATAAGGCTGATTGGGAGGACAGATGATACAATCCTCCCTTTTTTTTTTCCAGTGGGAAAGTGAAGGGATTTAATAAACACACGAGTGAAAATTTTATGGTCCCTTCTTCCAGCCGTATCTCTGTTGTCCACACCAACATTCTGCCTCATGACCTCACTTACACTTCAGTAAATAGAAATACTTCTTTAAGCTTTGCAGACTGAAGATTCTTAGTTTCCAATGCTGTTAAAAGTTTGAAACTTTTGGGAGGATTTTGATGTGTATTCCAATGGTCAAAACCAAATAGTAGTTATAATATTACATGCCATCATAGCCTGAAAATCCCTACATAATATCTACAATGTTCTTAAGGAGAAAATTATCACAGGTTCCAAAGACTAACTGACCAAGACTCTTCTGGTGCACAAATAAATGGAATGTTTAGATCGCCTATCAGTATTTTCATTTTTTTATACTTTCAGTTACACTTTAAGCTCCAATAATATGTTTATATTTATAGTCCAAAATATTCACTAGACTGTTAACATATATTACAGATGAAAAATATATATTCATAGGCAGTGTCAGATATTTTTGTTTCCTTTATTCAACTGTACACTGAACACTTTAGTTAGCATTTATGGGAAAATAAATATGTTTGATCAATCTGAATAGTTGGTAGTGAAGTAATACTACCTAATAACTTATTTTCACACTGGCAATTTCTTATTTGAATTCACTACATAAAAGGCAAAGCCTCCCAGAAGTTAGAATTTAGTTTTTGCAGGTATTTAATTATTCCTCAACACTAGCAGCCTTTGATTGTATCTTTCTCAATAGGAGAAAATGTTGTCATTCTCTTACCAATGTAGACACAGTACATGTCCTAAAATGAAACTCCTATTGCTAGAATAATTAACATAAGTGTATGTAACAATTCTGTGGGAATTATTTAATGTCACAATTCATACTTGTTCACTGATTTAAAGTAGAAAAAGTATTTCTCTTTCCAACAGATTTTGTTTTCTGAAGGGTTTTGGTAGAATAGATACATGAATAATATTTTAACAATCATTTCAAAGTTTTTAAAACTGATTATTGGTTAAATATAGATTATATATATTTTAATGTATACTTTCTATGATTAACAATAGAATTTAAGAGGACCTATAAAATATATAAGAAAGGTACTAAAATGGAAAGAAAAATCTTTATAAATTATTGGATTTATAAGAAGTAATGGAATAGTGACCTGGGATAACAGTTTCTGTCATTTACTAGACATTAAATTTTGCTAAAGCAAAATAAAAGCAAAAAATTATATGAATTTTATTATCCAATAGAAGAAAAATTCAAGTGAAAGTTGCTTTGACTTGTTTTAAAATATTATTATATTATCATAGTGTTAAATGAACTTAGAGAAGGTCCATTCACTTATTCCCTTCATTTAATTCATTTACATATATTTATTTAGTACTGACTATGCACCAGGCACATATATTAACTGGCAAATTATAGCAGGAAAAAATTACAGACAAAAATCTCTGACCTCATGAAACTTTTACTTCAGTAAGAGAAAGAGAAAATTAACAAATAAAAAGGTAAGATATATAATATGTTATATGTTGATAATTGCTAAGAAGGAAAGTAAAAGGACTGTAGGTTGGGATGGGAGGAGTATGATTATTCAAATTAAGATAGCAAATGACTTTATTCTCACCCACATAAGATGACAAAATACCTTCTCACATCCATTTAATTTGCCTTCAGACAAGGTCAGCATGTTTCTTAAGAACAACTTTGAATTAGTTTATGAGCCTTGGCAAAAACTTGATGAGCACCTCAGAGTCCCATATTATAGAATATGGTATATATACTTTATACAAGAAATGTATAAGTGCAAGTGTATTTAGTGATATACCCTGGCCAGAGGATAATTCAAGTATTGCTGTTGTAGGGGAAAAAAAAATTTTGATTTTGTGCAGCACCATTTCCCAGCGGCCTTCCAGGTTTGAGTCAGCTGCTAAATGCACATTGAAATAACTAAACAAATTGCCACACTGGCATCATTAGTATTTACCATATGAACTTTCAAAAATATCTACCAACAACAATTTTGGTCTTGGCAGACTTACTATTCTGCCATTTCTGAAAGCAATTGGAAAATAGGGTCAGTTATTTCTGGAGACAGTTGCTGGTTCATGACGTTAAAACCATTTAATCTGTGTTCAGATTACTTGCATCCTCTTTCCCATCACAGAAGGATACATACCTAATTAATCTAAAGTCTGCATCAGAAAGCTTAAATATGTCAAACTAAAAAGAGGCTAAAATCTAGCCTTATTTTCTATTCTAGGATGAAGCTTTATATGATTACCTGTATGAATTCTTATGTTTATATTAAAATGCAGACTTTTGTAAACATGAATACCTTATATGGGTCAAATTATTACATTTGAAAAGTTTTAAATGACTTGTAGAAATATAAAATAAACATATCTCAAAGATTTTGTTCATTAATTAAAATGGAAACTACTAAGATGGTAAAATGGCAACTAAAAACATTTGATGAAACAGAGTTTTATGAAGTCTATCAAGAAAATTTTAGAGTAGGATTGTTAGATTAGATATAAAACTCATTGTTGTCCTATGAATCAATTAAGCCATAATCATCAGAGTTATCTGTTCTATCAGATAGAACTTACATATTAGTAAGCAACTTTATATTGTCTGAGTTCTGATAAAGTAGTAAATAGCAAAGTCAAACATAGGTACATTCCCCTAGAAAATTATATAATCCTGGGGTGAAGTTATTAAACAATGTTTCAACATAACATTGAAAAGACATGTTAGCCACCTTTTCCTCCATTTTTCCAGTTTTAATCATTTTCTTAACAATTTCCCTGTCTTAGTTCAAGCTGGTGCCTGGGTGGCTTAAACAACGAATGTTTATTTCTCACAGTTTTAGAGATTGTGGAATCCAAGATCAGGGTGCCAAGCATGGTCAGGTTCTGGTGAGGACCTCTTCATGGTTTGCAGATGGCCATCTTCTTGCTGTGTCCTCATATGGCAGAGAAAAAAAGATTATCTCTCTCATGTCTCTTCTTATAAAGGCAGTAATCCCATTCATTAAGGTTCTACCCTCATGACCTAATTATATTCCAAAGGCCCCATCTCCAAACAGGATCACATTGGGGATTGGGAGTTCAACTTTTGAATTTGGGGGGAACCCAAACTTTTAGTTCATAGCATTCTATGTTTTGGTCATGGTCAGGAAAAAAGGCCGGCTTCATTGTAGCCTAGACTGAATATTTTTACAAATGCAATAAGTGGCATTAAATAACTATATAAGCTGCTTGATCATAGAGTATTTAACAGATACTGAGGCAAAACTATTAGCTTTTCTAAAATTGAAATATAGTTGCTGTATAATACTATACAAGTTACAAATGTACAAAAGAGTGATTCATAATTTTTAAAGATTATACTCAATTTATAGTTATTATAAAATATTGGTTATATCCCCTGTGCTGCACAATATACCCTTGTAGCTTATTCTATACCTAGTAGTTTGCACCTCTTAATCTCCTACCCCTATATTGCCCTTCCTCCTCCCGTCTTCCTACTGGTAACCACTAGCTTGTTCTCTATATCTGTGAATCTTCTTAAAACAATTAGCTTTTGCTTGTGAATTTTATTAAAGAATCCAAGATTGGACCATTTTAAAGACTCTATAAAGTCTAGGCTAGGAAGTCAAGGTTAAGAAAATCTCTCCCCTGGATTTTACTGTAGTATCCAGAGGATTAGTAAATTCTTCTCTTTTCAAGGTCTCCCAAATATGCTAAGGTTCCTGACCTTCCAGAAAGTGATTTTGTCACTTGTGAGGCTGGAGCCCTATAAACCAAGTACCACACCAGTTTCCTATGACGGTTTTGTAGGCATTTGTACCTTTGTACAGTGGGCTTGCAGTATCCAACTAAAAGTAATTCATTCTCAAATATAACACTGTGGTATGTCTTTGGTTGAATGATCGTTTCTAACTCAAGGTAAAATGGAGACTGATTCTTATTTAAATAATGAAAATAACTATTGGCCTGAAATCAATAGATTGCCACATATTTCTCCAGCAAAGATGGGTTTATTCAGGACCAGCAGAGAATTGCATTTTGGGGGTCTACAGCCAAGTCCTCCCTCATAGTAAGGGAAGGAGAATGCTTTTACAGAGATGAAAAGAAAGTTGGAAGATGTTACTCAGTAAACAGAGTCCAGGGCTTTTCATTGGCTGAGTCCTTGCCAGGAAAGAAGAGGATTCTTTCTTCTTCTTGTTGGGCTCTGTTGTTCTTATAGGGTGTGAGAGATTCTCCTTCTGATCTCCCAACTCTATTCATTAAGGCTTCTGTTTTGAATTTTTTTACATTTCCCTGTGTTGAACAAGATCTTTCTCTGAAAACATTGCTGATCAAGAGTCAGGTTTTCTAGTTTCAGTGGCTTTTTGTCCCTCAATTCCAGGAAAAATCTTTCCTGGCTGTAGTGTCTCATATTGGAGGAAAAGTACAGAGATTGGAAAGCTATTAAGGTCACATTTGAGTTACGCAAAGTGAGAGGGAGAACTCTCAGGCACTTTTTATGTAAAGTTCATATGTTACCAAGATCATAAACATTGGAGATTATCTGAAGTGTTATGTCAGCATCAAAGGTTTGGTGACAAACTTCCAACAGGCCTGATCCAGATATCTTGAGAAAGCTGTTTCATCAGATGTCATCTACTTCAATTCTGGGAGATTGTTACTTTCAGTTCACCAGATGACATGCTGGTCCAGTCAGTCAGGGTCCAGAACTTTAGATGTGCCACATGAATACAAGAGTCTGTTCTTTGGAATTATGTGGCATAAGGGTTTGTTAAGCAGTACCTAGTAGAGGCCTTTCCATTGAGGTTAAAGGGAGTTCTTTTGGAACATTTCTCAGGCAGCCACTTCACCTTCTATGAAGTCATTTTATGTCAGGAAGCATTTAACAGGAGGCTTCCTGCGTGCTGTTTTGGATCTGTCAGGAATCCTCTGTTCCTTGAGGAAGAGCAAGCCTTTCCCGGGGCTGAGGAATCCAGGCATCTCCTTTGTTAGTTTTTCAATACGGTGATAAGTACCCTCTTCCTTCTTATGAACCATACGGTAAAAGTGAATGTTTACAGCTCTCTCTAATATGGATTGTCTTACGTTTTGTAAGCCTGGAATTTTCATCTTTATCTTTGCTGAGAATAACTACCTTGTAAGGAAAGTTATGACCAACCTAGAGAGCATATTAAAAAGCAGAGACAAAAAAAAAAAAAGCAGAGACATTACTTTGCCAACAAAGGTTCGTCTTGTCAAGGCTATGGTTTTCCCAGTGGTCATGTATGGATGTGAGAGTTGGACTGTGAAGAAAGCTGAGGGCCAAAGAATTGATGCTTTTGAACTGTGGTGTTGGAGAAGACTCTTGAGAGTCCCTTGGACTGCAAGGAGATCCAACCAGTCCATCCTGAAGGAGATCAGTCCTGGGTGTTCATTGGAAGGACTGATGCTGACGCTGAAACTCCAGTACTATGGCCACCTCATGCGAAGAGTTGACTCATTGGAAAAGACCCTGATGCTGGGGGGGATTGAGGGCAGGAGGAGAAGGGGACGACAGAAGATAAGATGGCTAGATGGCATCACCGACTCGATGGGCATGAGTTTGAGTAAACCCCGGGAGTTGGTGATGGACAGGGAGGCCTGGCGTGCTGCAGTCCATGGGGTCGCAAAGAGTCGGACACGACTGAGCGACTGAACTGAACTGAACTGAAGAGAGTATATATGCCCACACCATGTTGATTAAAACACCTTTGCTGCATCAGAGCTTGGATCCCCATATCTGTCTGTCTTTCTTTCTTTCTCTCTCTCTCACTCTGTCTCTATTTCTGGCTGATTCCTTGGAGCGTGAAAGCCGGCTGCATAACCCAGGGAATATTAGCCTCTTTCCTTCTTTCACTCTCTCATCATCGACTCTGGACCACCAGGTTCCAGTCCAATAAAGGATCAACACTTTTAACTACCCCTCCATAACTCTTTTACATTGCAAAAGCATTACATCACCAATGAAATCCTTCACAATTGCTTAATGCTGACAGACCACCTCCTGACTCCTTGTAATGATCTACAGAAAATTCCACTGGGTAACATTTACTTCTTATGGGTCAGTGTTGGTTCTTATTTAAAAGGTAACAATGGGAAATATTGTGCTAGGTATGCTATTGCAACTTCTTTTGAGGTTGTTGAGGCAGCATCTTTACCTAAGCTGCTTTGGCCCAAGAGGCTGAATTATATGCTCTTATAGGCTCTTGTACTTTAGCCGAGGATGAAACTGCCAATACTTATAGTAAAATATGCTTTTGGAGCAATTCATGATTTTGGGACATTGTGGAAGTAATGTGGCTTCCTTACTTCCAGTGGAAATAAAATTAAAAATGATCCCTATGCTCAGGACTGGACTGAAGCTTCCCCTTGCAGATAGGCTACTGCCTTTCTACTGCTGAAGTCCTTTAGGGAAGGATTAACCCTATTGGAAGAACTCTTCTTGAAATTTAAGGAACCCATTTTACTGGCCACGTGCTTCAACAAGTTTGTTTTGGCCAGTTTTATAAAACTTTCACTGTGCTTACTACTCTCTATCCTCTGGTTAATGGAATGCATTAACATCATTATTAAGACTCAGTTGGCAAAATTTGCAGAAGACCTCCAGATACCTTGGCCAAAAGCACTGCCATTAGTCTTTCTAAATCTCAGATCCACCACTTTTGGAACTCAAACTTTTACCCTTCGAGAGAGTCACAGGAAACCCAGTGCACTTGGCTCCTACTTTTGACCCACAACTGATAGAAAGAGAGATACTCCAATATTGCAATGGCTTAATTGCTTCTATTAAAAACAACCATGTTTTGGTAGAGTAATTGTTTCACAGTGAACCCTCAGGAGATGGACACCTCAAGCACCAATACTGGCTAAAACAAACTCGTTGAAGCACATGGCCAGTAAAATGGGTTCCTTAAATTTCAAGAAGAGTTCTTCCAATAGGGTTAATCCTTCCCTAAGGACTTCAGCAGTAGAAAGGCAGTAGCCTATCTGCAAGGGGAAGCTTCAGTCCAGTCCTGAGCATAGGGATCATTTTTTATTTCCACCGGAAGTAAGGAAGCCACATTACTTCCACAATATCCCAAAATCATGAACTGCTCCAAAAGCACATCTTACTATAACTATTGGCAGTTTCATCCTCGGCTAAAGTACAAGAGCCTATAAGAGCATATAATTCAGCCTCTTGGGCCAAAGCAGCTTAGGTAAAGATGCTGCCTCAACAACCTCAAAAGAAGTTGCAATAGCATACCTAGCACAATATTTCCCATTGTTACCTTTTAAATAAGAACCAACACTGACCCATAAGAAGTAAATGTTACCCAGTGGAATTTTCTGTAGATCATTACAAGGAGTCAGGAGGTGGTCTGTCAGCATTAAGCAATTGTGAAGGATTTCATTGGTGATGTAATGCTTTTGCGATGTAAAAGAGTTATGGAGGGGTAGTTAAAAGGACTTCATAGGAGGTGAAGTGGCTGCCTGAGAAATGTTGAAAGTGATGAGAATTCAAAAGAATTTCAAATGTATGAGGTACAAAAATTATTAAAGGAGAGCCCACAACAATTTTCTCAGTGGCCTTACCAAAGAAAAGCGGCAGTAATGACTCTAAGGTAAGGGGCATATCCATGTGCCACAGGGTCCAATGACTGGCCATATTACCCTATGGGTCCCTGTGGTCTTTGGGGAGAACCCCAAAGAAAAGGGGATCTCATCATTGAGATGCCCAAGGACAAATGAGTTCATCAAACTCTCCTTTAAGGCCTTAAAGGCTAAGTTATCCAATCTATCCCATAAAATTGGGTTTGGCTTGTTATTACTGAGTAAAGAACACAGGGGTTTGGCCATAAAAGAGAAATTTAGAATCCAGTTTTGATAATAACCAACTTGTCTGAGAAAACCTCACAGTTGGCATTTAGTTTCAGATTTTGGGAGACTTAGGACATCATGAAGTCTTTTTTGGATCTTGATGTAGCCCTTGTTCTGATATTAGATGCCCTAAATAATGAAGCAGATTTTGGGCAAACTGCACTTTTTCTCTGATGACCTTATGTCCCTTTAAGGCTAAAATCCTTAGCAACTGGATCCTGTCTTCCTGTAGAGAGGCTTAAGAAGGTGAGCAAGAAAGCAAATCATCCACACGTTGCAACAAAGTAGAGATTCTAGGGAAATTTATGTTATCCAGATCAGCCTTCAGGATTTGCTAGAAATAAGGACTCAGTAAAACCCTGAAGCATTATTGTCAGGTGAATTGTTTTTCTTCTGACATGAAGGCAAAAAGTATTGACTAGTTTCATCTACTGGGATACTAAAGAATGCACTGCATAAATAGATTATAGTAAAGAATTTATTTCTGTTGGGAATGGATGGTAGTAAAAACAGAGTTAGTAACAACAGGATTAGAAACAATAGAATGTCAAGTGATAATAGTGTTTATTGCTTGGGGGTCCAGATTGAACCTACACCCTGTTATGGACCCTGATACTCTAAGTTCCCTTTGGTTGGGCCAGTCCATTTAGTCAGAAGTGCACGTGAAAAGGGGCCATGGTTTTTAAACATAAAAGCTAGTTGGGGAGAAGGTTTCAAGATATTTAGATAACTAGACTTCCCTTCTCAGGTATTTTTCCTCTAGGGTAAAGATCAATCTTCAAACAGCTCAATTTACACAGCTTTCAAGCTGATCCCAGCCAGTCTTAAGGAGACAACCCTGTTCTGGAGGACAAGGCATTTTTTTAGCCACTCTCCAGAGGACAGCCCATCCAAAGAAACAGGCCAAAGGGCTGAAAACCTGGCACAGTTTTATTCAAAGCAGCCCTTTCCCAAAGGAATTGGGACAAAGGCATTTTCAGCCAGCTTTGATTGAAATGGTCTGATCTTAAGAGTGAATTATCAAACAAGTACTTGCCTATAGAACAAACCCTTAACCAGAAACGTTTAAATAGATCACAAATAAAGCCTAAAGAACATGAAACACAAAGAGAACATGAACTATGATCCAAGAGAAAGACATCCATTCAAACTCCAGGGTCAGTGAGAAAATCAATGAGTGACATTGGACTCAGTTTTGGGTATTGCACCTTGTGTTCACCAGGCCCAGAACCACTAGCTGTCTTCTCTGGTCCCCATATGGGCCATTAAAATGTTGACCTGACATCAATAAGTTGCCAGATATTTCTCCAGCAAAGATGTAACTATTCAGGATCAGCAGAGAATTGCAATTTGGTGTCTACAACAATGATGAGCCATAGTAAAGTTCCCCTGCAGGGTAAAGAAGAAGAACACTTTTACAGAGAGGAAAGGGAAGTTGAGAGAGGGCTGTAGTAAATGAAGAGTCCAGAGCTTTTCATTGGTTGCGTCCTTGCCAGGAAAAAGAGGACTCTCTTCTTCCTATTGGTCTCTGCTATCCATGCAGCATGTGAAAGCTCCCTCTTTGGTCACCCTACTCTATTCAACTGAGGTTTCTCTTCATTAATTTTTTTACATGACTATTACCCAAAAAATAAATAAATAAATAAGAAAACTCATTTAAAATATTTGGTTCTGAACTATGAGACTTCATTGGAAATTAGATTCCATTTTTAAATGTTTCATTTCCATTTATAAAAGCATCATATTCTAAATTGAGGGTCAGAGATCTGAAAGAAAAAGTGAGTTCTTAAATATTCATCAGTCAATAGATCATTAAAACAACATAAGCAATATTCCAAACAAATAACTACTATTAAGATTTTCCCATCAGTTTGTGTAGTCCAATATAATTAATTTTGGTTCCCCTGGATCTCAAATCAGCAGTTGGTTTTCAAGAAGGCATCTCATTATGAAATAAAAATGTCCTGGAAAGCTTGAGTCAGTCCTCTAGTATAGTTGGAGAGGATTCTAAGCGACACGTGCTTAACAATCTTCAGATATCTTTTCTGCCTTCTTTGAGGTACCAGTGAAGACAGCTGGTAGAGACATGAAAACTGACTTTGTTGAAAATATGAGTTCCAACCATTGAGTGTTTAAGTAAGAACTAGAGGAAAGCAAAGTTCACCTGTCTGAGAGTAAATTGCTGTTGTTACTTTATTACAGTAATCAACAATACCAAAATGGAAAAGAGCCATTGGAGTGTACAGCACATAACTATTTCATAAACTTTTCAACTCCCTTCCCTTGGGGGTAAGAATAAGATGTTATGAATAACAAGCATATTGACAAATACTCTTACATTTTAATATTAAAAGCATTTTACATGTGCAAAATTAACCTAGGTAAGAATGAGCTCCTCCTATTTTATCATTATTATTCTCATTTATCTCTTATAATAATATTGAGCTAATTAATAAATATGGAGAGGATCAAATAACCCTAAATATTTATTTTCTCTTAATAAGAAGAAATCTTTGTGATTTGCTTGGGGGCACTAGGAAATCTCAAAGATACTTCCAGGTGCAAAGATATTTTAATTTTTTTAAATTAAGAATCTGATCCTGAGAAGACAAAATCAAAATAGTTATCAAAGGAGATCTGAGTACTTAATTAAGATGGAATGATGGGCACCTGTGAAACAATATTTGCCTATCTATTTAATCAAAGTGGCAATATTATATTTTAAAATAAGTATAGGAAAAAGTTATGTGGTTGTAAGAAATTTTAGCTGTTTCAAATATGTCCTGTTATTTTTTTTTTAACCTATCATAGACATTAGCAAACCATGACTGATCGATCTACCCATGAATTCACGGGTATAGTTTACAAGCTAATAATAGCTTTTATATATTTTAATGTTTAAAAAATTAAAATAGGAATAACATTTTGTGACATGTGAAAGTTATATGACATTCCAGTGTTCATGAATGAAGTTTTATTGAACATGGCCACACTTAATCATTTATATGCTTATTTATGGCTGCTATCCTACTATAGTGATAGAGTAGTTGTGACAAATTTTACAGTCCTTCTAATCTGCCAAGTCTAAAATATTTATTATCTGGCCCTTTACAGAAAAAAAATTGCTTATTCCTGTTATAGAGATCAATAAGTTCAACACAGAGCAGTGAAATTTTTTCTGGTTGAGATACTGAATCTGTTGCTTTCTGAGAAGATTACATAAAGAGTAACCTTTTTACTACTCCTTGTTAAGACTAAAAACTTCAAGATCAATTTTCATTTTAACAAAGAGAAAACCAAATAAGATTCAGGAGCTCCTTTCTTAACAAATCATCTTGCTAGTAAGCCCATCAACATTTAGCAAAATTTGTCAAAATGTTAATACATTTCAATGCCTCTTTTCACTCTATTATCTGCAGTTATTATAAGTGAAGACTAGATTTTTTCCTGCAAAAATCTGAAACTTTCTATGTCTATCCAGGTTATGTCTTTTACTAATCATTCACTTTTTGAAACAGACACTGTATTTTAAAAACTACTCTCATTTTTTAAATAAAACACCTCCCATTCATTACCTTGTACATGCAGTTGTGCTTTTCTGCTATTGTTAATTTAGTACAGTCTCAGTTACCCACAGTAACTATATCCTTTAACAAACATAACTAACTTCTTTTTCACAAAGAAAACATCTATCATGCAAACAAGTAGCAGATGAACAAAGCTCATGAGTCTATGTAAGAATCTTGGAAATCACAGTCAGACATGTATACTACTTTGTACATAATTACCTTGTGTGCATGCTCAGACACTAAGTCATGTCTGACTCTTTATAACCCCTTGGACTGCAGCCTGCCAGGCTCCTTGGTCCATGGAATTTTCCAGGCAAGAATACTGGAGTGGGTTGCCATTTCCTCCTCTAGGGGATCTTCCCGACCCAGGGATCAAACCCACATCTTCAATGCCTCCTGCATTGGCAGGTGGATTCTTTACCTCTGAGCCACCTGGGAATCCCAAATTATGAATACATAGTTTTCAATTTTTCACAGTCCTATTCAGTGTATAGAACTAAATTTGTTTATCTGATCAACAAGCCAATATAAACAGTTTATGAAGCTCAGAATCACTAGTCTATTCATGAAAAAACAAACCTAAATATAATAAAAAAATAAAATTCATTGATTGTGTTATATTTAACACATAAAAATTAGAAAAAAAGTCATATAAGGTTTCTGAAACTAGTCTAAGCTGTAAAAAGATTCACCTTGAATATATGAACCTGGGTTTCTGTGTAAATATGCTCAAAATTTCTGTAAGAAAAGTTTTTCTTTTTCTCTTAAAAGGCTAGCACATGTTAAGTTTATTTTCTTTTTTTTTTCCTCTGTAGATGTTTAGGACTGCTAGATACAGAGAAGCATTTATAAATCTCTATAAATTTATTAAAATAAAGCTCCAATAATTTTAAGACTATATAATTGAATCATTAACACACTCAAGAGATAGGAAAAGATGTCAAATCACAAAAAGCTTTTCTCAGTTATACACTCCAGCACTGTGAGAGCTTACAGTTTCATTTACCTCAACAATAAGTCAAAAATAAACATAGAAACATTAAAAAGTACCTCTTTAGATATTAGAAGACTTTTTTGTGCTGTACTAAGTTGCTACATGGTGACTTTTGTGATAGCAAGACTCAGAAAGCAATTATTGAAACTTCTTTTATAAATTCCTTGGAGTAGAACAAGCAGATGATAAAGAGGCCCCCATTCCTGGGTCCTGCAGGACTGGGGGCTGAAAAGCCAAGACACTGATTGCATGCCCCTCAAAAAGAATCAGAGAACATCCTTTTGGAAACACTCTTACATTGGGCATTGAAGGCTGACTGAGAAGCAGCACCTATGTATACTCTTTTATTCTATAATTACCATGGAACTCCCATTGGTTTCCATTTTCATTCCACTGATGCTTCCTTAGCTTCTCTGAGAGGTTACTTCTGCCTTACTTCTGGTATACCAGTTCTTAAAAACAAAAGCCATAGCAAGTATAGCTGAAATGGAGAAACGCAATGGACTTCTCTACCAGAAAAGACTGCAGACCTAAAAGAAAAGATAGTGCTCACACATACTTGCTTATACTCACTAATGAGGACTGTGAAAAGGAAATGACTCTTGATCAATCCAAGACTAATCCAGAATCAAGATTTTTAATCAAATGCTGCCTTCCTTGTTATATTCAAAGACAGGTCATGCCAGATTATTTCTCAAGAATGATTGGTTCAAGAATAGGGGAAAAGGCAGTTTATTAAACTTATCTCTAGACTTATTTTCCAAGTCATTTGTGACGCTGTTACTAAAAGGCAAGAAACTAAGAAATCTTTTGTTTAGGTTTTATAGCTACTTTGTCTTAGGAAATTATTTACCTTCTCATTAATTTCATAATAGTTATTGATAAAAAATCTTTGATTACAAATTTAAGAATTATGACACAATATTTTACGTGTACTCTGAACCAAAGATTCATGGTTGGTCTGAAAATAGAGCTGAAGGTTAACTGCTATTAACTCTACACAGAGCAGCTGTTACATAAATGAACTTTTTTTTTCCTTATGCAGAATATAGGTACATACATATTCTATAGGTAATAGTCAATAAGTTGACTGGATGGTGTACAATTTATCTCTTTTCAGTAGTAAATAACTAACAAGATAATAATGAAAGAAATGATAAAGCATATTAAACATACCCACTGAAATGTTTTCTCATATTTTGCCTTACATAATACTTTTGTTGATTTCCTCTAATTTAGCCTACAAAATTTTATTACAGAACTTTTACCATCATATTTGGCAACACATGGGGAATGTCATATATTACATTATTTTAAGGTCACCTAAAAAAAGAGTATGAGCCAGAATAAGTGAATATTTTTTGCTCATCATTAGGATCTGGTTGCAAAAGTCAGTTTGATTTCTAGTATTACAAATGATTTCTTTATGTAAGGTCTGAATAAGCTGAACAATAGTAAGAAGAAAAATAATAAATTCTTTTGTTTTTCTAATAAAAAGTAAAATGATCATTTTGTTCCTACCTCTGGGATAAATAAAGCAATGAAAATCTGGAATTAAAATTTAATGAAATAAGCTAATGAAGAGCAACTTCTATGGCTATGTAAGGTGCCTAATTATAAATCCAACAAAAGATGTGTGAAACATGTGTGAGGAATGTCATGAACATTTACTGAAAGACCTAGGCAAATGAAGTTAATGGTCAAGAAGATTCAATGCCAAATATTCAATTGTCCAAAATGCAATTCAGACGAGTATCCCAAAAGTGTCTTTCATAGATCCCAAGATCTTGACCCTGGGGTCATTAGAAATAAAATGTATAGAAAATGGCAAAGAGAACAGCCTAGCCACTGCTGTAAAAGAAACAAAAACGTTGGATGAGGGCACATATTCTGCCATAAAACATGCAGTACTAATCAATACTAATTTAAAAGTGTTGTACTAGCATATATGATATTGTCCTATTTTACAAATTTCGGGAAGGGTGGTATCACAGGTGTTTATGACCATGTTTTATAATAATATATATGATGTTACATATAATCTTTTCTATGGTGTACTATTTATCTGTTGCTGTACCTTATCCTAAACCTGGTTGGGCAGAAATTTAGGAGCAGCTTAGTAGTATGGATCTGACTTACGGTCTCTCATGAGGTTCAGTCAGATGTCAGCCAAGGCTGCCTTCATCTTCAGAATTTACTGGATGGAGAATTTCCCGGTTATCCAGTGATTAGAACTTGGCACTTTCATTGCCATGACCTGGGTTCAATCCCTGGTCTGGGAACTAAGATCCTGCAAGTAACCCCATCAGGCATCAAAAAAAAAAAAAAATTACTGAATGATGCTAGAGAATCTGTTTTCACTTTCACTGCTAGTGCTGGCTATTGCCAAGAGAATTCAGTTTTAGAGTGTACCTATTCATGGACTGCCTGAGTTTTCTCATCATGAATTAGCTGGCTTCTCCCAGAAGTGATCCAAAGGAAAGCAAGGTAGAAACTGCAATGCATTTTATGACCTAGCTTTGGAAGTTACATACCATCAGGTACCTATTAAACATGTAAGGAAACTATTCAAGGGCATAAATATCCAAAATGTGGATCACAGTAACCTCATACATTATATTTTAAAAATTTATAGAGAAAAATATCTTTCCTGAGAAATATAAGGAAGACCAACTAATGTTTCATATATATTATATCCCCAATTATATTATTAACACCCTGAAAGAATGCAACTTGTACAATTACTATAGAGCCATAACCTCAGTGGAGTGGATTGCCATTTCCTCCACTAGGAGTCTTCCGGACCCAGGGACCTCATCCACATCTCCTGCAGCTCCTGCATTGGCAGGCAGATTCTTTAACACTGAGCCAACTGGAAAGTCCAATATCATAATTCAAAAATGCATTTAATATTCCTAGCCTACCAAACATCATAGCTTAGCTTATCCTACTTTCAACATGCTCAGAATACTACTCAGAGTAGTATAACAAAAATCAATCAGTCAAAAATATCATAAATAAATTTAACAAAATGTCTCTTCTATCTATAGGATTCAGTGAATCCAGTGAGGCTTTGAATTACAGTTCAAAATTAAGCCAGTATATGAAAGTTGAGGTGATGTGGGTTGCAATAACTGCTGTTCAATGCATTCAAATGGGCCCTTAGTGGGTAAGAAATAGTTAATTCTATTTTGAAAATGAGTCAATAGTTAGCAGAGTGTAGTTTACATGCAGTGAGACAATCTAGCTTTGTGAGTATAGCAGGTTTGAAGAATTCCAACTTACTGAAATAATTATGTGAGAGGAAACTAATACCAATACCTTCCATGCTGAATTTTTTAAAGCAATTATTTTTATAGTATTCAGGTGAGGATTACTTTGTAAAGCTGTCCTTTTTAAAGGTAAGATGTGGGAAAATCTCTAAGGAAGATGAAGTGTTAGGATATGTATCCATTCCTTCTATGTATGATTAGCTCGCTTCTGAAGTGATTTAATTTCTTGTAGGTGATATGCCTTTAAGCAACATTTCCAGTGCTTACTTTCCTGCTCATAGACTAAACTCAGCATCAGCCATTTGATTTTATAGAGATCCAATTTTGTTTTAATTGAAATATATTATGTAAAAAGTTAATAATCCATTGAAGTTGCAATTTACTAAATGGTACCCTAGTGACTTGAAGAGTCAACATAGCTTCCCAAAGTATCTAATATACCACAAGGGAGTATTTTATTACCCTGATGAAATCAATTGAGTAGGTGTATAAAATTCTAGATACTGTTTGCTTATGTAGTCTAATCAGTTTCTTGTAAAACTTTCTTTAATAAAGAAGTGAATTAAAATTCAAGACATTAAAGTAAAATGAGACATTTCTACCAATTTTTAAAGTGGGAAAGCAATATACATACATATGCATGTATATAATATATATATATAATGTATTATAAACAAGAAAAATATTTTGTCTTTGTCTTCATTTCCTGGCAGAGCTCTCACAACCCTTAGAGTTTTCTAACTGATAAGAGTGATAGGAATATCTTTTGTTCTAGTCAGGTGATTCCTGGCAGGCCCCTAAATAGTTTCAGGGTGGAAATGGTCCCAAAAAGATCGAGCCCTGATTAAAAACTTGGAATTTTCATTCTCACTCCCCAACTTCCAGAGAGTGGAGAAGGGCTAGATATTGAGCTAATCACTGATGCCTATGTAGTGAATCCTCCATAAACCCCCTAAATAACAGAGTTCTGAGAACTCAGGAATCAATGAACACATCCACACACTCCAACTCCATGGAACAGAGGTTCCTGTACTCAAGACTCTTCCTGGCCTTGCCCTATGTACCTCTCATCTGACTGTTATTTGTATCCTTTATAACAAACTATAATAGTAAGTATAATTTTTCTTGAGTTATGTGAGACATTCTAAGAAATTTTCAAACTTGAGGGGGATTGTAAAAAAAACCCAGCTTAGGAGGCAAGTTGGACAAGTGTGGATAACTTGGATATTTGTGACTGGAATCTTAAATGAGGGCAGTCGTGGGACTGAGTCCTTACCTGTGGAGTCTGATACTAACACCAGTTAGTCAGTGTCAGAATTGAATTCTCATCATCTGGTTGTTCTATATCTATATCTACCTATATCTATAAAAGCATTAAAAGATTTTAAAGCACGTAAACCTATGACTTAAAACTCAAAAATTTGGGTTTGAGGTCTAATGTTCCTAAAATTGGGCTTCCCTTGTGGCTCAGCTGGTAAAGAGCCCACCTGCAGTGTGGGAGACCTGGGTTCAATCCCTGGGTTGAGAAGATCCCCTGGAAAAGGGAAAGACTACCCACTCTAGTATTCTGGCCTAGAGAATTCCATGGACTATATAGTCCATGGGGTTGCAAAGAGTCGGACACGACTGAGCAAATTTCACAGACAGATTCCTAAAATTTATACTAAAATCATCAAAGTGTTCTGTACTCAAATGTAGCTAATCAGGATGCCTTGTCTTGGGATGAAACAGAGTCAGAACATTAGCACTGGAAGGTTCCTAGAAGGGTGTATAGGGTAACATGACTGTTTCACAGATGAGGTACTGAAATTGAAATGGTTAAGTAACTTGTTCAACTTCATATAGCTAGAATCATCAAAACTGGAACTAGAACTGAATTAACTCTAAATCTAGAGTTATTTTTTCACCATTCTATATTAATTTCCATTAAGATGTACAATATATTTTAGGATAGTAGAGGTTTCATTACTTAATAATCAGTTAAAAATAAACAGAATACCCCAATTGATATGTAAAATTAGCAAAACATCTTTCAGTCAAGATGATAGACCAAGTATACATTCTTTTGTCCTTTTCTTCCTAAAACCCAATAAAATGACAGCAAAGGAATAAAAAACTAGTTTAAAAACCAAAGCAACAGAGCAAATGGAATAAAAGGGACTTCTATGAGTTTCCTTCAAGATAGAATGCCTTCTATCTTGGGCTAATGAAGCAAGGTAGAGGGAACAAAAGTCTATAATATTGCATGGAAGATGGTGTAGCCAAAAAGAAATTTGATCTCCCAATCAAAACTTGAAATAATAAACTTCAAAACGTGAAAGTTTTTTTTTAACCTATACATGATACAGTATCAACATTTGAAATGCTAAAAATATCAATTAGCAGAAAGATGAAAAAATTCACAGTCTTCTTTTACTGCTTTTGGCCTCTGATATGGAGTATGGAAAAATAAGTTAGGCAGATATACACAGACAAAAACTCTTGAGTACCAAAAATAGTGAATTGAAATTGATACAGAGTATTGTCTACCTCAGAAAGGAAGTAATTGCTCTCTCAGCCCCTTCAGTTACCTTCAGAAAGGCATAGAATAGACATAGAGAGAATTAACTAAGAATAATACAACTGAGGAGAGTAATTTCTTTGCAATGAGGTAGATGCAACAATCTCATTAAGATAATTTTTGTCATTAGGTGGTTCTGTAAAGATTTACTTACTCTTCATTTCATTTTTAATTAACTAAAACCAATATTAGTTCTTGCCCCTGTGTTGAACAATACTGAAACCAGGCATACTTTCTTGCCCTATGTAAAATTGTACTGATACCAAGGAAAAGTACCTTAGCTCTTGCACCAAGAAATATCCACTCCTCAAAGGTAAAACTATGACTCAACTAAAAACTTTTTTTTTAAATCAGGACTAAGCTTGCTTATCAAGAGTATTTCAAGTCCTTGCTTCACTGTACCTATCAATTGAAAGCTATTATATTATAAATTCTGCCCACTCCGAGTCAGTTCTCCACATTACAAAACCTACCTTAAAGTCATGAATCCCAAGCCATAAAACCCTATAAGTTATATTTTCCTAATTTCCCCCATTTTGAGACATGACTAACCCTCTGACAAGATGTTCTCCTTCACTGCAGTAAATGTAATAAATTTAGACTTGCTTGAACAACAGGCATTTCTGAAGGTTTTTTGAATTGATCCTTGATGGAATGCTCAACCAAAATCTTCTGACATGTTACCAGTCACTGAAGAAATTTTTGTTTTGTGCCTGGCATATGCTAGGGATGCTAGTGGGATTTGAAAATCTTGATCATAAATACAATCTTTCAGTCTCGTATGAAGTACATCTTAGAATCAATCATTTCCAAACATGGGGACCTTATTAATCAAGTGTTATTCTGCTTTTTCATTATTATTATTACGGACATGACTCTAACTTAGAGGTATAATTTAGAACTTAGAAATAATTGACCAGATATCAGAGGAAGTTTGGGAAATTTGGTCAGCTTGAAGTTTATCAGTTTTTATTCAAAATCCATTCGCTTTTCTCCAAATCAAAACATAATGATACTAATTCAGACCAGTAGGGCATATAATTTTTGTAGTCACGGAGAGTTATTTCTGCTGATTCATCCAGTTCAGTCTGGCTTACCATGCTGAGATGATTAGCTAAATTTTGAATGTAGCCCGAGACCATAGAACAGAACATACTCCATTGTTCCATAACAGATAATTTCATCTCATTACTATTAAGTTTCAACCAACTAATCAAATCTCCCTAGGGTAAGTTTACATTTGAGGCCTGAGTCCATGAATTTTCATTGTAGTTCCAGAAATAGTCTAGTCTCACAGGAATACTTCAAAACACAGCTAATATGATTGGAGTGATTAAAAAAAAAAAAAAAAGATAACCTTCTCCCCCCATACTGATGATAATTTGCCCCAACACTAGAAAGGATAACCAGACCTCAAGTTTAGTTTTGAAATTCTTCCTGTGGCTTATCCTACACAGAATAAGTAAACTAAATAGCTGCTTTAAAAGTACAACTAAATGTGGCTCTAACTGGTGTGATAGTATTCTAAAGAAATTAATGCTTGTTTTAAAGCATTGAAGCCCCTTTAGGCTGTTTTTGTCCCTCTCCTTGCCAAAAAGAAAAAAGAAAAATATCTGGCTAAAGAAGAGGGCAGCGGAGGATGAGATGGTTGGGTAGAATCTCCAATTCAATGGACATGAACTGAGCAAACTCTGGAAGAATAGTGGAGGACAGGGAGCCTGGCATGTTGCAGTCTATGGGGTCACAAAGAGTTGGGCACAACTTAGCAGACTGAACAACAACAAAACATATGAGACAGGAGATGAAGTAGGAAGGGAGGTTACTTGAATAAATCTTCTTTGGAAACTCCCATATCTTTCTCTGAAGAAGGCTATGTAAATATCCTGGATGAATTCAATATTTGTGTAATTAAATTATAACTTGAGGTGTCTTACATCTTGTAAAGTATATTTATATTCATTACTCATGATCTCAGTTCATCTCATTACAATTGTAAACTGTTATTCTGATACTATAAATGAGAATGACTAAGAGAAGTTAATTCAGTTCAGTTCAGTTCAGTGCAGTTCAGTCGCTCAGTCATGCCTGATTCTTTGCGAACCCTGCAGCATGCCAGGCCTCCCTGTCCATCACCAACTCCTGGAGTTTACTCAAACTCATGTCCATTGAGTCAGTGATGCCATCCAGCCATCTCATCCTCTGTCATACCCTTCTCCTCCCACCTTCAATCTTTCCCAGTGTCAGGGTCTTTTCCAGTGAGTCAGTTCTTTGCATCAGGTGGCCAAAATACTGGAGTTTCAGCTTCAGCATCAGTCCTTCCACTGGATATTCAGGACTGATTTCCTTTAGGATGGACTGGCTGGATCTCCTTGCAGTCCAAGGGACTCTCAAGAGTCTTCTCCAACACCACAGTTCAAAAGCATCGATTTTTCGGCACTCAGCTTTCTTTATAGTCCAACTCTCACATCCATACATGACTACTGGAAAAATCATAGCTTTGACTACACAGGATCTTTGTTGGCAAAGTAATGTCTCTGCATTTTAATATGCTGTCTAGGTTGGTCATAACTTTTCTTCCAAGGAGCAAGTGTCTTTTAATTTCATGGCTGCAGTCACAATCTGCAGTGATTTTGGAGCCCAAAAAAATAAAGTCTGTCACTGTTTCCCCATCTATTTGCCATGAAGTGATGGGACCAGATTCCATGATCTTAGTTTTCTGAATATTGAGCTTTAAGCCAACCTTTTCTCTCTCCTCTTTCACTTTCATCAAGAGGCTTTTTAGTTCTTCTTCCCTTTCTGCCATAAGGGTGGTGTCATCTGCATATCTGAGGTTATTGATATTTCTCCCAGCAATCTTGATTCCAGCTTGTGCTTCATCCAACCCAACATTTCTCATGATGTACTCTGTATATAAGTTAAATAAGCAGGGTGACAATATACAGCCTTGATGTACTCCTTTTCCTATTTGGAACCAGTCTGTTGTTCCATGTCAGGTCTAACTCTTGCTTCCTGACCTACATACAGATTTCTCAACAAGCAGGCCAGGTGGTCTGGTATATGAAAAGGCAAAAAGATAGGACACTGAAAGATGAACTCCCCAGGTCAGTAGGTGCCCAATATGCTACTGGAGATCAGTGGGGAATTAACTCCAGAAAGAATGAAGAAATGGAGCCAAAGCAAAAACGACACCCAGTTGTGGATGTAACTGGGGATAGAAACAAAGCCCGATGCTGTAAATAGCAATATTGCATAGGAACCTGGAATGTTAGGTCCATGAATCAAGGCAAATTGGAAGTGGCCAAACAAGAGATGGCAAGAGTAAACGTTGACATTTTAGGAATCAGCGGACTAAAATGGACTGGAATGGGTGAATTTAACTCAGATGACCATTATATCTACTACTGTGGGCAAGAATCCCTTAGAAGAAATGGAGTAGCCATCACAGTCAACAAAAGAGTCCAAAATGCAGTACTAGGATGCAATCTCAAAAACGACAGAATGATCTCTGTTCGTTTCCAAGGCAAACCATTTAATATCATTTAATATCCAGCTATTTAATATCACAGTAATCCAAGTCTGTGCCCCGAACAATAATGCTGAAGAAGCTGAAGTTGTACAGTTCAATGAAGACCTACAAGACCTTCTAAAACTAACACTCCAAAAAGATGTCTTTTTCATTATAGGGGACTGGAATGGAAAAGTAGGAAGTCAAGAAACACCTGGAGGAACAGGCAAATTTGGCCTTGGAGTACAAAATGAAGCAAGTCAAAGGCTAACAGGGTTTTGCCAAGAGAACATGCTGGTCATAGCAAACACCCTCTTCCAGCAACACAGGAGAAGATTCTACACATGGACATCTCCAGATGGTCAATACCAAAATCAGATTGATTATATTCTTTGCAGCCAAAGATGGAGAAGCTCTACACAGTCAGCAAAAACAAGACCAGGAGTGGTCTGTGGCTCAGATCATGAATCCCTTATTGCCAAATTCAGACTTAAATTGAAAAAAGTAGGGAAACCACTAGACCATTCAGGTATGACCTAAGTAAAAGGAAGTGAGAAATAGATTCAAGGGATTAGATCTGATAGACAAAGTGCCTGATGAACTATGGATGGAGGTTCATGACATTGTACAGGAAACAGGGATCAAGACCATCCCCAAGGAAAAGAAATGCAAAAAAGCAAAATGGCTGTCTGAGGAGGCCTTACAAATAGCTGTGAAAAGAACAGAAATGAAAAACAAAGGAAAAAGGAAAGATATACACATTTGAATGCAGAGTTCCAAAGAATGGCAAGGAGAGATAACAAAGCCTTCCTCAGTGATCAGTGCAAAGAAATAGAGGAAAACAATAAAATGGGAAAGACTAGAGATATCTTCAAGAAAATCAGAGATACTAAGAGAACATTTCATGCAAAGATGGAGTCAATAAAGGACAGAAATGGTATCAACCTAAAGAAGCAGAAGATATTAAGACAAGGTGGCAAGAATATACAGAAGAACTGAAGATCTTCATGACTCAGATAATCACAAGGGTGTGATCACTCACCTAGAGCCAGACATCCTGGAATGTGAAGTTAAGTGGGCCTTAGGAAGCATCACTAGGAACAAAGCTAGTGGAGGTGATGGAATTCCAGTTGAGCTATTTCAAATTCTAAAAGATGATACTGTGAAAGTGGTGCACTAAATATGTCAGAAAATTTGGAAAACTCAGCAGAGGCCACAGGACTGGAAAAGGTCATTTTTCATTCCAATCCCAAAGAAAGGTAATGCCTAAGAAGGCTCAAACTACTGAACAGTTGCACTCATCTCACATGCTATTAAAGTAATGCTCAAAATTCTCCAAGCCAGGCTTTAACAGTAAGTGAACTGTGAACTTCCAAATGTTCAAACTGGATTTAGAAAAGGCAGAGGAACCAGAGATCAGATTGCCAACATCTTCTGGATTATGGAAGAAGCAAGAGAGTTCCAGGAAAACATCTATTTCTGCTTTATTGACTATGTCAAAGCCTTTGACTGTGTGGGTCACCACAAGAGAAGTTAATTGTCTTAAATTTACATCACAGGACTGATTTGAGATGCAGCCATTTCTGAAACAAAGATATTTTAACTCCAAATCCAGTGTTCTTTATTCATGTCTTAAAGTAGGAAATGATTTCCTGAGTAGATATTAAACAATAATGTGGTGATGCCTAAGTGTCTAGAATTCAAATTAGAGGAAGTTGGTTACAAAAGAGCTTTCATTTATTGAATATGGTCAATACCATATTGACCATAATAATATTGAATATTATTTCATTTCATATATGTCCTACTACCATACTAGTGTAGAAAACTTCTGTAATGTTCATTTTCTATAGGAAATTTCCAAATACCACCTAATTTGATCTTGGTTAAAAATCTTTATATGTAGGTATATCCATTACCTTTTTTACCTTGGCTTCAGTCCTGGATCCTTGTGCTCATCCTGCTTTTCTTCCTGGCACTCTCCTGCTTGTGGGCAAACCCAGAGGGTCATTGGAAGTAGCCTGAACCTTGAAAATGATGTAAAAGCAATGGAAAATTTTTAAAAACTGAGAATTATGATGATACTTGAGCAGAGATGAAAGTAGATTAACCACAAATTTAGGATAACAAAGTAAACAATATATACTTGATGAACTCAAACTTTCCTTATATACAAAGAGAATTACCATGACTATTATTAAAGAAGATTTAATATCAGATAGTATGATAGCCTTGTCAGTCAAGGATATGGAAGTCTTTGTTGCTGAACTCCAATATACTTTATTTGATTATTTAAAAATGAAAATATTTATGTCCATTATTTCAGTTTTTCCTTCAAATACAGTAGCGCATGCATGCGTGCTAAGCTGCTGCAGTTGTGTCTGACTCTTTGCGATCCTATGGACCCTAGCCGTCCAGGCTCTTCTGTCCATGGAATTTCCCAGGCAAGAATACTGGAGTGGGTTGCCATGCCCTCCTCGAGAAAATGCAGTAGTGCTACCTTATAAAAGGCCAATTTTAGATTTTTTGTCATCACTGCAGATCACATAAGCATGCTCATATTTACTCTAAATACAAATATTTCCTATGCTCTCACATAATATCTAAAACACAAATATTTGAATGCCCTTTTGTTTCAGGATAGTATTTTCAGCCAAAAGATTACAATTATTGAAGTAAATGGTGAACTAGAACGAGAAACTATCCTCATATATATTTTCCTTACAGATCCTGATCAACTATTTATTCTAAACTTATAGACTTAATCTGCTCTTAAAATCTAGGAAACAAGAGACTGGCAGAGAAAAATGAAATATGTCCATCAGGTCAGAATGATGGTGATATGAGTTAAACACATCAAGAAATGTTGAATCTGATCAATAAAACTTCTGAACTAGATTATTTCAAAAACAGGCACAGAAGACATCAGTGGAAGCAGACGAGTGAAATATTTCTCTGTAAAATAAATTTAGTTTTCACTATATCTGTCCTAATGTTTGCCAGCCTTTTGCATAGAGAATATGTCCCCCAGAGAGGAAAATAGGTCATATGCATGGATTAAGCTATGAAAGCCTATGGTAATGATATTGCTAAAAATTTATTGCATTTATAAAGAAAAAAATTCAGGGTTCTCAGACACATCTGTGTATAGCCATAGAGAGAGAGAGAGTAAGAGAGAAATAAGCCAGGAAAGAAGGAAAAGAGAAAGAAAAAATTTAGGGAAAAAAGGAATATTTCTAAAATATTTAAATTTTTAAAGTTAAAAATTAACTTAGAAAAGTTTAGAAAGTTTTTATAATTTGCCTAAGTCTCCCAACTTGTCAGTGGTAAAGTCAAAATCTGAATTCAGGTCTGATGCCAAGTTACTAAACCATCCTGCCTCTAGAATTTCTATCATCAGTATAATTTCCACAGAAAATTATTCCTTCTTTTGCACCATCTCCCTCAAGTTATAATTTTCCTTAGGTTTCTGCAAGTCTATACTTCCTACAAAATTATTATTATAATCAAATACTTATCTACATGTTAGATTAGTAGACTCCATTTGTTTTACATGAGCTCCATGTCCTTAATTTTGAATATCTTTTAAAGAGATTCCTAAGATATACTTCTGACTTTTTTATTTTTGCTATTTACATTCTTTGGTATTAACGTGTCACATTCTATAGGGCTTCCAATCACTCATTACACAGACTTAAAATCATTGATGATCTACTAAATGCTTATTGAAATCCAATTAGTAATTTAAATAATGAATTCACCACATTGCAGAGATTAATTATATCACCCATTATGGTGACATTAAAATGTGTTTTACATTGTAATTAAAATCAATAAAGTAAGGAGTGAGCTTTTTCAGCTATTATGAGGAATACAACATGAATTTTAATATCAATGAAATAGATATTAATATATTAAGTTTATGGTATTTATTAAATGTTCCCAACACTAAATTTTTTTTAATATTTATTTTAATTTATTAATTTGGCTGCACTGGGTCTTAGTTGCAGCTTGCGGGATCTTCACTGCAGCATGCAGGAACTTTTAGTTTCAGCATGTGGGATCTAGTTCCCTGACCAGGCATAAAACCCAGGCCCCTTGCATTGGGAGCTCGAAGTCTTAACCACTGGACCACCAGGGAAGTCCTTCAATTTTTTTTATGTATTCAATTTTGTTGATAATTCCCAGATGGACTTTACATGTAACACATTATTCACAAAATGATCATCTGTACTTAGGAGATATATACATTCATGTATTCACTCATCCATTAATTGGTCACCTACTTAGTATACTTCTTTGTGCTAGGATCTCCTCTTGGTATTGGATTTGTGGTGATTAATCAGATGGAATAAGATCATGTCCTTTTGACAATGAACAAATAAGTAAACAAATACTTATCTTTCGTTTAAGTGCCATAAAGAAAACACAAGAAATGCATGGGAATCTGGGTGTCATTCAATATCTTCAATTAACTGAAAAATCAGGTTAGACAAATGAACAACAGATTTGGTTTTAGAGCAGCATCACTGATATGACCTGCGGGCAGTTTCCTGATCATGGAATGGTTTGAGGGGCCCAGACATGAATTTGAAGAGTCTGGGCAGCAGAGGTTCCATTCAGGGAGCTTGAAACAGAGACTATTTGCTAACCTAGTAGGATACCCTTAAAACTCCACTAGAGCATGCTATGCAATATCCAAGAATTTAATCACATAAAATGTGGTATTACAGTATCCAAAATTTTTTTTGAAAAGTATGTTTTTCAAACAGCCTAAATTGTCAAAAGAACTAAAGTAAAGAGAAGAAAGTCATACTTAACATAACTGACTACACTGAACTCAGAAATCCCCAAAGAACCAGGTAACTATCGCTTGTTAATGCTCTCACTCCCCCAATTCCCAATACAAGAGTTAAGGAGAGGCTATCAACAAAAGAGAGAGGTTGGAAGCAGCAATCATTAATCATGCTATATCTAGAACATATTATCATTGAGTTTAATCTCTTTCAATGTTTTAATTTCTGATATATACTTTAACAAATGACATATACTCATGTTGAGGCAAAGATTACCTTCTGTGACTTCTCTTTGTTTCTAACATTATTTTCAGGAGCAACACATTATAAAGACACGTATAATGTAGTTTCTTAGTCTTTGGTCCAAGTTAACTGTTATCTGTTCTTTCAAAACATTTTCTCTGTAACCTGAATTTTGTATCTCAGCCATCTGCTCTTCTAATATAGTCTCCTTAGTATTAATGATGTCAAGTGTTTGTATAAAATTCCCTATCCAGAGATACTATTCTAAGAAGTTTATGTATGTTAACTGATTTAATCTCACAAAAAACCTAGAAAGCAGATTATATTGTTAGATGAATAGCTTGTTAGATGGAAAAACTAAGGCACACAGTTGTTGTTGTTCAGTGGCTAAGTCCTGTCTGACTCTTTGCGACCCCATGGACTGCAACAGGTCAGACTTCCCTGTCCTTCAGTAGCCCCCAGAGTTTGCTCAGATTCATGTCCATTGAGTTGGTGATGCTATCTAATCATCTCATCCTCTGTCACACTCTTCTCCTTTTGCCTTTCATCTTTCCCAGCATCAAGGGTTTTTTCCAATGAGTCGGCTCTTCGCATCAGGTGGCTAAAGGTTTGAAGCTTCAGCTTCAGCATCAGTCCTTCCAATGAATATTCCTTTAAGATTGACTGGTTTGCACAATGAGGTACCATTTCACACTGGTGAGAATGGCTGCTATCCAAAAGTCTACAAGCAATAAATGCTGGAGAGGGTGTGGAGAAAAGGGAACCCTCTTACACTGTTGGTGGGAATGCAAACTAGTACAGCCACTGTGGAGAACAGTGTGGAGATTCCTTAAAAAACTGGAAATAGAACTGCCACTCGACCCAGCAATCCCACTGCTGGGCATACACACTGAGGAAACCAGAATTGAAAGAGACCCTTGTACTCCAATATTCATTGCAGCACTGTTTGCAATAGCTAGGGCATGGAAGCAACCTAGATGTCCATTGGCAGGCGAATGGATAAGAAAGTTGTGGTACATATACACAATGGAATACTACTCAGCTATTAAAAAGAACACATTTGAGTCAGTTCTAATGAGGTGGATGAAACTGGAGCCTATTATACAGAGTGAAGTAAGTCAGAAAGAAAAACACCAATACAGTATATTAATCCATATAAATGGAATTTAGAAAGATGGTAATGACGACCCAATCTGTGAGGCAGCAAAAGAGACACAGATATAAAGACTGTGGGAGACTGTGGGAGAAGTCTTTTGGGCTCTGTGGGAGAAGGCGAGGGTGGGATGATTTGAGAGAATAGCATTGAAACATGTATATTACCATATGTGAAATAGATGACCAGTCCAAGTTCAATGCATGAAACAGGGCACTCAAAGCTGGTATACTGGGACAACTCAGAGGGATGTGATGGGGAGGGAGGTGGAAGGGGGGGTTGGAATGGGCAGACACATGTACACCCGTGGCTGATTCCATATGCCATGTCAATGTATGGCAAAAACCACCACAATATTGTAAAGTAACTAGCCTCTAATTTAAATAAATTAATTAATTTTTTTTTAAGTTAAAAAAAAAAGGATTGACTGGTTTGATCTCCTTGCAGTCCAAGGGACTCTCAAGAGTCTTCTCCAAAACCACAGTTCAAAAGCATCAATTCTTCAGCACTCAGCTTTCTTTATAGTCCAACTCTCACATCCATACATGACTATTGGAAAAACCATAGCTTTGACTAGACAGACCTTTGTCGGCAAAGTAATGTCTCTGCTTTTTAATATGCTGTCTAGGTTGGTTTTAGCTTTCCTTCCAGGGAATAAGCGTCTTTTAATTTCATGGCTGCAGTCATCGTTTGCAGTGATTTTGGAACCGAAGAATATAAAGTCTGTCACTGTTTCCATTGTTTCCCCATCTATTTGCCATGAAGGCCTTTTGCCTTCTGAAATGGCCCACACTCTATGGAGTATGTTTCTTCCGGGGCCTCTCTCACTTTCTGAGATGACTCCATATTCTGGGGCTGTTCTCGCCTTTTGAGAAGGACCATATTTTGTCTATAGAATGTATATCTCTCTAAATTAATCCACTTATTATTTATTACTTTGCCTCTCACTGAATTCCTTCTGTGCTGAAACATAAAGAAGCTGAGCTTCATTAAGTCCTGGGACCCAGGTATGTGATTGGACTTGAACCCACAGTCCTGGACTCAGGGTCCACTGGAAGTCGAATCTTCCACCATGTTGGAACTAGTTGGTTCTGATCAGTTTATGTCATATCCTCAATGATGATATCATCCTTTTAAAGGTTTTGCTCTGCCCCCATTCCCTCCTGTTTCACTATGTCTGTCATGAATCAAGTGGCCATGCACGTGAGTTATTTTTGGGTTTTGTATTCTATTATTTTTGCCTGTTATTCTATCATTGTGTCCAAAAAGCTTAATAACTATATAGTAGCAATACTTAACTATATTTCAAAAAGTACTTATATATATATATGTTTTTTTTTATTCCAAGACCAATGGAGAAACAGCTTATCAAATTTCATAAAAATTCTATAGTGATTTTGACTGTAATTATGTTGAATCTATAATTAAATTGAGGGATAATTGGTATCTCTACATTACTGAATCTTCCAATTCATAAACAGTATATGCCTCCATTTCTGTATATTCCCTTAAAGAGTTTTT
Organism: Cervus elaphus; assembly: GCF_910594005.1. NCBI lineage: Eukaryota > Metazoa > Chordata > Mammalia > Artiodactyla > Cervidae > Cervus > Cervus elaphus. The sequence goes on along the minus strand of NC_057848.1, from coordinate 140,617,994 downwards.
AAATTGTATAGTTTTACATGTAGACTTATGAGATATCTTTTGTTTAGATTTATTCTTATACAAATGCAATTTTTATATTTAAATGAAAGTTTTACTATTTTTTAAAAAAATTTTTTGGCATTACTCACCACCCCAAAATGTGTCTCTTTGGCATGCAGTTCATTTTAGTTTAATTATTTTAAAGAAACATAAGATTCAGGAAGTTTTTCTTTTTCAGTTCAGCTCAATCGTGTCCGACTCTTTGCACCCCATGGACTGCAGTATGCCAGGCCTCCCTGTCCATCACCAACTCCCAGAACTTGCTCAAACTCGTGTCATTTTCTTTTTACCTCCCCCTTAATTGTTTAAAAGAATTTGGATATGGATTCTGCACCAAGAAGAGAGCTATCACCAAAGGTAACTTTGCCTTATATAAGAAAGGTTCCCCTAAGACATGGCAAACCTTTGTTTACCAAATATTTGCCTTTCTGTCTCCATGTGAATTGCCTTCCTCCCCTTTGAAGGACTAGACCTTACTCCTTCTCCTTATTAGTTTCACTGAATTTTTTCAGTTGTATTAGTTATTCCAAAGACTCAACTTTTGGCTTGTTTAAGATCGCTGTTGTTATTCACTCACAAAGTCCAACTCCTTGTGACCCCATGGACTGCAGCAGGCTTGATGTGGAAAAGGTGCCAAAGTTTGTGCTAAAATTCTATTGGCTTTGTATTAGCTAAAACTTCATCCACTGTTAATTCAAAAGAAAGAAAAACCACTAAAATTCACAGCTTGTTATACATATACTCTTAAGAAGAGGTAGAGGAGGAGGAGGAAGAGGACAGGAAGAAAGGAGGAGAAAGAAACAAATTAGCAACCTAAAACCAAGCCAAAAAAAAAAAAAAACAAACCCTAAAGAACATTTGGTATAAATTTCCTCCCTTTTTCCACCTTGCAGATAAATAAACAACTTAATAATATTCCTCATGTTATAACAGATAGTAAAAGAGCACAGGCACACCTAAAATCAGAAGAGGAAAGAATTTATAAGTCTTCACCTATCTACAGCTCACTGAATTAGCAAGTATTGACATGTTAGCTGAAACACGCTAAATAATAGATAAACAAAGCACTTCTGAGAATATAACACGTCTGCATGTTCTTTGCTTTTCTGAAGCTGTAGATGTGCATTTTCAGAACTCTGTTCTAAGCATTTTTTTTTTTCAGAACAGTAAAATCTTGCTATGAAGCACTTTATTAAAGTATCAGTTTACCTATTTGGAGACTTAAAGCCTGTATCCCACATCCTTGGTAATATATAGTGAACTCTCACTATAATCAACAAAGCCCATAAGTAGGAGTATTTGTCCTTATTTTCCAATATCTGAATTAGGTCAAAGTTTTTAGAACAGCGCTTGTTTAGTGAGTGCTATTATCTCTTAGTAGGTAACTTCAGTTCATTTAAGTCATTCAGTCGTGTCCAACTCTTTGCGACCCTATGGACTGCAGCACACCAGACCACCCTGTCCATCACCAACTCCTGGAGTTTACTCAAACTCATGTCCATTGAGTCGGTGATGCCATCCAACCATCCTCTGTCGTCCCCTTCTCCTCCCACCTTCAATCTTTCCCAGCATCAGGGTCTTTTCCAATGAGTCAGTTCTTCACATTGGGTGGCCAAAGTATTGGAGTTTCAGCATCAGTCCTTCCAATGAATATTCAGGACTGATTTCCTTTAGGATGGACTGGCTGGATCTCCTTGCAGTCCAAGGGACTCTCAAGAGTCTTCTCCAACACCACAGTTCAAAAGCATCAATTCTTCAGCACTCAGCTTTCTTTATAGTCCAACTCTCACACCCATACATGACTACTGGAAAAACCATAGCTTTGATTAGATGGACCTTTGTTGGCAAAGTAATGTTTCTGCTTTTTAATATGCTGTCTAGGTTGGTCATAGCCTTTCTTCCAAGGAGCAAGTGTCTTTTAATTTCATGGCTGCAATCACCATCTGCAGTGATTTTGGAGCCCAGAAAAATAAAGTCTGTCACTGTTTCCACTCTTTCCCCATCTATTTGCCATGAAGTGATGGGACTAGATGCCATGATGTTAGTTTTCTGAATATTGAGTTTTAAGCCAACTTTTTCACTCTCCTCTTTCACTTTCATCAAGGTGCTCTTAAGTTCTTCTTCACTTTCTGTCTTAAGGGTGGTGTCATCTGCATACATGAGGTTATTAATATTTCTCCTGACAGTCTTGATTCCAGCTTATGCTTCATCTAGCCTGGCATTTCACATGATGTACTCTGCATATAAGTTAAATAAGCACAGTGACAATATACAGCCTTGACATACTCAACCTGATGTAGGTAACTTAGTAGGTAATATTAACCAATGTCATTGTTTTGCCCCTATTTTAAAATGAACATTTGTTGCTTACAACTGAGTATGACCTAAATAAGAATCAGTTATTAATAGATTGCATATATAAAACAGCTTGTAGTAATAGAAAATTTTAGAATTATAAATGTTTATTAAAATTTTAAATATCAAAGCTTGCAATACTAGAAAAGTGTAGAGTTCTTCTAGTCAAAGGATAAACATATCATTCAAAAAGGACAAAGAAAGAAAAGTTATTAAGTGAGGTGTTGCTAAAATATTAAAAATAAAAATTCAATCTCAAGAATTACTTTTCTCAACATTGGTAATAAAATAATAAAATTTTGAAAACAAACATTTTTGTGAATAGTTGGAAAAAGTCCTGCATTATGACTTTATAAAAGGAAAAGTGATCACTATCTATAGTGTGTACCAGTATTTTTAAGCTGATTTTAATATGACATGTATTTATCCTGACTGTCTCTTGCTTTCCCTTACTTCATCTTACCAATGAATTTAAAAATAAAGTTTTCAGTGTAAATGTGCACCATTTCCAAGTTTGATATTGGTCATGGTTTCACATTAAACTCTAACCTACAAATGTGAAATCAATTTATTAAAATATAATTAGTTAAATATCTCTATTAAAAACTCAAGTAAATCTTTGTACACAAGTTCAAATGAAACATGACTTTAATTTTCTAAGTACAAATATTTATTTGAGACCTAAAGTTTATTCAAAATAAAAGTGAAAACAATCCCTACACCATCTACTCTAGAGACATGTCAAAATGAAAATATGCATTGCTATAACTGGAATGTGAGGTAGATTTTTCTGTCTCCCATCATGATTGTGTATGGGCTGAGAGAATGGAGTGGGGATAAAAAAGAAGTTACTTTAAGGGAAAATAGGTTATGTTGCATATCACCAAAATATCCAACAGCCTGAATGTCTTATAATATACTGACATTTTCCATTCGGGAACACTGCTATGTACCCTCTATAGTAGCACTTTACCCGATGTAATTTGTTAGGGTTACATGCTTAGATGAGGCAGTAAATAAAACCTTTAATTTTAAATTCTTTGAAGATAGCTACCTGAATTTAAACATAAAAATTGTGAGGAACAAAAGCATAGTTATACAAACCATTCAAAAGAGAGACAGAGGGGAGGAAAGAGAGCAAGAGATTCACTTGTGAAGAAGCATCTGGATGAAAGTTATTACGGGAAATTTCATGGTTTTTAAAAATTCATTTAACAACTATCTATGCTGAATGCTCGGTAATCCTCTCTGTTTTCTATGTATTATTATTAAAGTCTAGGCCAATGTACACAAGTCACTTTGAATCAATAGTAGAATACAGTCAATCGATTACTCACATATTGTTTTACAACTAACCATTGATTTGAGCAATTTAGTTCATGCTTGATTTTCCAACAGTTGTTTATGAGTAGGCAGAGCAAAAAAAGAACTTAAAAGTGTTATGTTCTGATGTCAGAATTTATTTTGATTGCATTCTGTTCGATTTTAATAGCCTGCAGCTGTGTGAATTTAACAGCTGCCTTCTCCTTTCCCAAAACACAAACTCTACATGGTAGAAGATAGTTTCCTTTAGTCTCACTCAGAACCACCAAGTAAGAATATAAAATCATAGCATTTAGCCCCAACTTCCCCTCCACTCCCAGTTCTATAGGAACAATAAATTCACCAAAAGAACGGTGTGAAAAAAAAAAAAATCATGTGATTCTCAAAAAGCAGATTACTAAGGTTACTGTGGCAACCAGTTTTTTTAAAAGCATTGCAATGCAGTTTAACCTAAAAGAAGATATGGAGGTGCTAAAGCCTATTGGTTGCTTTGGAGCTGTAATACTTTAGTTACCCTTTCTGGGCTATTTCTTATGATTGTGAAGACACATCTAAGAAAAGAGCAGCAACCTTGGAGGGACAGTTAGGCTAAATATCCAGCAGTTTAATAGTATATGTGTTGTGAGGAAAAAAGATTAGAAATGAAATTTAAGTTTTAAAACTGACTTAACTTTGATATAACTTATATTAACTAGTTCTTTTTGGCTCACTATTACCAACTTCTCTTGGCTATTAGAAAAATATTTTTTGATGCTAAACATCTTTTCCTGCTTTCCTTGTCAGGTTAGGAAAATCACTTCTCTAATAATTAACTTCCAAGGTAATAAATTAATGAGTAAGCTGGCCAAGAATGACCCTTGACCAAGGGTCTATTTTGTTTTTTCTTTTGCATTGTTAACAGTATTATCTTTGGTAAATGATTTAATCTCTCTTCTTTATTTTCCTATTTGCTGATGGGAGCAGTTCAGGGAACAAGTTTGAAAATAGAACATACTTTAGGACTTCTGCTTGAATATAATAAAGTAGAATTTTTGATACATATCCTCTCTCAAATCTCTCCATACAGTAAATGTAAAGAATAAAATGGACAATAAACAATACAACAATAATTTCCTCAGCCCCATGTGACCAGGAATGAGAACTCCAAACTGAAACTGTGCTAGAGGTTACAAGTGCCACCTGTTAAAATTAAGGACCAAAATTCTGAAAGATATGATCAAATAATCCTTAGAACACATTGAGATCTAGGGTCAGGTCACAGGAAAGGTTGAGGAAGTCCTTGCAGAAGCCATAATATGAGAATACAGAACCACAGGTAAGCAAAGCTAACAGATCATAAGCCATTTCTCTTTGATCGAGAGTAGAATTTGCCACCTTAAAATATATCTCTGGCATAAGGATTTTCTTGAGCTAGTACATTTTAAGAAACAGCAGACACAGAAAAAGCTCAAAACACCAAGTAGAATTACTCTTTTTAAGGGACATTGACATTTATAAGGGAAATCTCCAATTTTAAGGGTGTGTCAATAGAGGAAGAGAAGGATGACTCTAAATGTCTAGAAACTCTTATCGGTGGAAAGAATAATGATATAAATCTGTAGAGCAACCTTACTCTCACTTAGTATTGCTTAAACTAGGCCAAGAAATACCTAAATTTAGAGCTTAACGGTGCCAGACACACACAAATATATATATATATTTACACACATATATATGTTATTGATTTTATTCAAACTATATAAATCCAGTATAAATAAGATTTAAAAACTATATGTAACAGTAGTATAATTAAATTCATAAAAGCCTTATATATTGTTCACTAAATATTTGTTCCTTTCCTTTTCCTACAGATGGTACTATTAGGTCAAGCTTACAGCTATCTCTTCCTGTACCACAATTATATCCAGTTGACTGGGCAGAGCCTCCAGCAGGCCATTCCACGGTGAAGTAGTTTTATGAACAGTATTCATAAGGAGTTTCCTTAAAAGAGCCCTTAATCTGCAGCAGTAACTGATCAAGATTTTCCTGCTAACCAAAAATATTTCCTCACTTCACGAAATGAGCTATTACAAAATTAGCCAACAACAAATATCTGGTTTACATAATCCCTTCCCCCTCTTTCCATTTTCCCCCAAAGATAAAGGAAGAGAAAGGTCAATAACTACCAGGCATAACTGATATTTATGTCTTCAATGAGAATTTAAAATACGAGTGTAACAAATAAAGCTTAGAGAACCTTGATTAAATTGAGATATTGACAAGTCCCTCACACTATACTCTAGTGGTTAGAAAACTGTGGTTCCCAGATTAGGAGAATCAACATGACCTGGAAATTTGTTAGGCATAAAAACAGGGGCCCAATCTCAGACATCAGAAATTTTCATATATAAAATTTAATGGTGAGCCGTCTAGGTGATTCTGATGACTCTTCAACTTTGAGTATCTCTGCTCTAGTCTTTAACCAACTCTGTTCCCCAAAGCCTTTTCTTATCTCCTTTTCTTTCTCCACATATGTCTTATTCTAACCATTGGATCCAGAGGGAGTATTAGTTATCCTCATGATAGTACTTAGCACAAAGGCTTCATTTTTAACACTATGGTTATGAGGCATGCCACTTAGCAATTTTACACATCTAGAAAAAAAGAAACCAAGAGATTTCATCAAGATAATAACATTCATTAACGTTGAAGTCCAGACCTCTAAATGTTCACAGTCTCTTTTGGCCTCTAAAAGAACACGATTGTGGAGATGACACTTCATTTTCACATTTTTATTCACTGCTCTCCTTTCATCTAAAAAGGGGGCCAGAGAGTGTGGGGGTAAGGAGAGAGGATGTTTTTAAAAATCAAAGAAAAATTGATAGTTCTCTTATATGAACATACCTATGTTTATAAACTTGGAATTTTCTTCTATGCTTTGGTGTGTTTCTTAGTGATGAAAAAACCTATCTGAAAACTATTTGAATTTAAAAAGATATTTGAAATCCTTTCAATTTGACCACCAACATCACTGGATTAAAGTTGTATTCCTCACACTGCTTCTAATGAAACAGGAATGGTTGCGCTATCTTTGCAGCCACATATATTTGTTGGCTCATTATTATCATTTTTTTTGCTTTCTCTTTATGTTTTCATATGCATTTTCCCCTCAAACTGTTTTTTAAAAAGGAGTACAAAAGATATATCCTGGCATCTCTGTGAAAAATCAGTTTATAAATTATCATGTAAAAAATTATTCCAAAATATAGCAGCTAAAAACAGCACATTATAGTCTTACAATTTCTGTGGGTCAGGGAATGTGGAAGGAGTTGAGTTGGTTGCCTCCAGCTGAAGGTCTCTTGTGAGACTACAGTTAAGCTTTTGTCCCTATGGCTGGGGCTGCCCATCCCCAGTGTTAAATGATGTGAAGATGGAGATCTACATTCCTGTGGATGTCGGTAGGCCTCAGTCCCTTTGCAGATAGGTTTCTCCATAGGACTTCCTCACAATATTGTAGCTTAGCTTCCTCCAGGATAAGCAATGCAAGAGAAAGTAAGATAGAACACCCAAATCAGAAGCCACTATCTTTTTATAACCTAACCTTAGAGTCACATCTCATCACTTCTTCCATACTGTCTTTATTAGGAGTCAATATGTCCAGCATAGTCTCAAGGGGAGATGATTACACAAGAGTATACTTACCAGGAGGCAGGGATTACTGAGTACCAATTTAGAGACTACTCACCACACTAGCATGCAAGCAAAATTATGCCACGGTTTCCTCCCTAGATTTACAAAATTTCCTAATGAACTAGGGATAGTAAATTCTTCTTCATAAACTCTAAATTTACTTTGTTGGGAAGTTGTTATGTACATAATTTGATATAATTGAGCTGTAACAAAGAAAAAGGTGCTACAAAATATCATGTACTTGTTTAAAGTATGAAGACTGGAAATTTAGGAAGAGGTAGAGATAAAGACAGTAGAGGTAGAGATGGTGAAAGACAGAGGTAGAGATGTATATATATAGTTACCAACATATATATATATATGTATATATATCAAGATAATATATTATGCATCATAAGTGTATATCAGGAAACAGATTGTCTACTCAAAAGTGTTTAACTGGAAAATAGATTTTTAAAGGGTCTGTTTTCAGAGATGTAAACAGAGTTAAGGGATCTAACTAGAGACTAGTAAGAGTAGAAAGCCATTATGGCCCTTGGGACAGAAGAGTCAAGAGGAAGAAAAGGTGTTAACTTGGTGAAAGCTGGAGCTTTGAAAGAGGGAGTGCCTTTTAAAGAGACACGTGCACCCCAATGTTCATCGCAGCACTGTTTATAATAGCCAGGACATGGAAGCAACCTAGGTGCCCTTCAGCAGACGAATGGATAAGGAAGCTGTGGTACATATACACCATGGAATATTACTCAGTCATTAAAAAGAATTCATTTGAATTAGTTCTAATGAGATGGATGAAACTGGAGCCCATTATACAGAGTGAAGTAAGCCAGAAAGATAAAGAACATTACAGCATACTAACACATATATATGGAATTTAGAAAGATGGTAATGATAACCCTATATGCAAGACAGAAAAAGAGACACAGATGTACAGAACAGACTTTTGGACTCTGTGGGAGAAGGCGAGGGTGGGATGTTTCGAGAGAACAGCATCGAAACATGTATATTATCTATAGCGAAACAGATCACCAGCCCAGGTTGGATGCATGAGACAAGTGCTCGGGCCTGGTGCACTGGGAAGACCCAGAGGGATTGGGTGGAGAGGGAGGTGGGATCGGGATGGGGAATACATGTAAATCCATGGCTGATTTATGTCAATATATGACAAAACCCACTACAATATCGTAAAGTAATTAGCCTCCAACTAATAAAAATAAATGAAAAAAAATAAAATAAAAAGATAGATTACAGAAGTAAAGGTAACACGCATATGAGACACCTAAGGATCCTATTTAAATGCAGATTCTGATTCTGAAAACCTGGAGTGAGCCAGAAATTCTGTTTCTAACAAGTTCCCAAGTGATGCCTATGCTTCTGGTCCAGGGATCACACTTGCAATGACAATCGTCCCAGAACCTCAAGGAGGCAGGGAAGAAATGGAAAGAATGAACATATCTGTCTCTCCTCTCTGCCCACCTTTCAAAAGTGACTCTTATTGTCTACATGTAACCAAAAGCCAAAGACAAAGAAAACTAGGTGATTTAGTCTTTGAGTATGTCAACGACGAATTGGTGCTCGCCCAGGGCATTTGCCATCAGTCTCTTTGGTGACTGAATTCTGTGCTGCTGCAGCTGTTGACCTTTGACACATCCTGAAGGGAGTTCAGGGTGGATAACAGGAATGAGGCACTTGGTGCTCCAGGAAAACTGGTGGAACAGGTGTTAAATTAGTTAGATATTTTCAGGAACCGACCTTCTGAACCCCATCCTTGCATCTTTTCATATCTAGAAAAGCATTAAACCCCTTCATGGTGACATCAGCTCCCTGTGACTAGCAAAAAACCTTTTTGTAAGATTAGTGCTTGATTGCATGAACACCACCTTCACCAAAATCACATATATATTGACCTCCCCCTCCCCGCCCCTTTTTGGAGCTGTTTCTCAGAGCCATCTGAAGTCCTCTCTCCCAGGCTGCAGTCCTCATTTTGCCCCAAATAAAACTTAACTCACAACTCTCACATTGTACTTTTCTTTTTTTTTTCTTTTTTAAGTCAACAAGGAGAACCTTCCAGGGGCTCAGAGCAGACCAAGGAGAGCCACAGAATATGTAGGGCCTTGTATGGTTGCCTCACGTGTGCACATCAGTACTCAGATAAATACCTAAAAGAAGGTCCTTCTGTGGAACTTCAGACTTTTCTCTCTTTCTCTAGTCTCACATAATCTGTCCTATGAACTCTAGTTGCTCTGGTTTCCCCAGATTTATTTGCGTCCTCAATTCAGAAACTCTCCTGGGCTCCACCTAGGTTCCTTTCCCTACTCTGTTTCTGTTATTTCCAGTTTTTCTGTTATTTCCAAGATTTTCCATTATTGGATTCTTCCAATATATTTGTTATTTCCAATAGATTACCTGATATTTCATTATTTCAGGTAAGCCCAGTCTGTTACTCTGGATGTTGAAATCCTTCACACGAGATATTGTTACTGATTTATTGTCTAATCAGAGGCACTATTAGTCCCAGAGTCATATTTTTGATGTACATATTGAGTCTAATGATACATCTCTTTTTAGGAGAATGAAAGCAAGAGGTTGGATAAAATGTCTTTTAAAATTTTAAAAGCAAGATTATATTAATAGTTCAGTTTTATTATTTAAATTCAGAAGTGTATCAGTAATTGTATGCTTCCCGAGTGACTCAGCTGGTAAAGAATCCACCTGCAATGTGGGAGACCTGGGTTCGATCCCTGGGTTGGGAAGATCCCCTGGAGAAGGGAACAGCTACCCTCTCCAGTATTCTGGCCTGGAGAATTCCATGGACTGCATAGTCCATGAGGTCACAAAGAGTCAGACAAGACTGAGCGACTTTCACTTCACTTCACTTCAACTTCCTACATTCCCATTCAAGTCTCACTTCCTTAGTAATTTTGGAAATTTTTCAACACTTGTATAAGAATATTTTATGACCCATCTTGATCCAAGTTAAGAATACAAGATGTCCTATACACATAAATAAAATAAATCAGGAACATGTAATTTAGAGGTAGGTAAATAAAAATAAAGTCAAAACATAAACAAGAATAATTCGTATAGTATGACATAAGTCCCATACAAAATTTCACAGTATATAGTGGTCAGAGTAGCAAACTTTTGTTGGGTACTGATAGGAAAAGCATGTGGAAGCAACATTCTGGGGTGCTGCAAACAGTCTCTGTTTTGAACTGGGTAGTGAATTCGTGAGCATAAAAACTCACATAATATAAAAATTCATCCATTTGTACACATAAAATTTGCATACTTTATTGTATGGAAATTATCAATAAAAAGTAATTAAAAGTTATTTGATTCCTGCATATTTACCACAGATGAAACTAAGATATACCTTTGAGCTTCTCAGCAGTCAATAAATTTTAAATGGACATTTATTTAATTTCACAAATCATCATTTAGAAAAGATAGAAGGAAATATATTACATCATAATTAACTGCAATCTATTTCTTCAAAATGTTCAGAATTCTGTGAATAGTTGCACAGAAATATCTGCTTTTGGTATCTGTGTTCTCAGGGAGAGAAGAAGGAAGGAGGTTATTCAGTATAGATTGAGTTGCATAAATAATGCATAAAGTTAATTAAGCAAAGTTTCTTAATATTATTTCTTATACCTTTCTTAAGCACACTCTAAAACTGTGCCCTAATTATATTTCAGGAAATAAAGGGTCATAGCTGTCCTGGGAGCCAACAGGAAATGATTCATTCAGCTATTGTGGAATGAACATTCCACAAAAATTTTTTTCTCCTTTCTGAGAGCAATACCTTGAATCACAGGGCTCATGAACAGCTGTTTAAGGCTTCCTTCAATTTCCTGTAATATTATATACCGTGTTACACATTCATGAAAACGCTCTCCTCATTTGTAACCTTATAAGGTAAAGAAAGTGTTCTTAAGTAACCAAAAATGTCTTGGCCTCTGTTGCATCACCTATCCAGACAGGCAGAAGAAATGGCTCAAAATTGAAGAGCATAATTGAAATATGCTTTAGAGGATTTATATAGCTATAAAAAAGTATGATCTCTAGAATTAAATATGAAGATTTGTGTGTGTTTGTTAGCATTAAAATCACATTCCTCAAAGCTATACTAATCTGGCTTCAAGGAAAATATCAAAACTTTTCCTTTCTCATTCATTTTCTCCTCAGAGTTGAGATGATAAAATAAATTTGTTTTAAATTAAGCCATTTAACTAGTTTTAGGGAATTCCTTGGCAGTCCAGTGGTTAAGATTCCACACACTTAACAGCTGAGGGCCTGGGTTGGAGCCCTGATTGGGGAAATAAAATCCCACAAGCTGTGCAGTGTGGCAAAAAAAAAAAAAAAAGTTTAAACAATGGTCAGAGCAACAAGGAGCTGGTTACCCAGAAGCAAATACTGTGGGCTGGGGTAGGGATAAGCAAGCCAACACCAGAAGGAAATTAGATTTCTTCTAGCACTTTCCCCTTTCCTAAGATAATTTTGCTGTTCCTTGACCTCCTGGACTGAAGTTTTATTAATTTGCAGTAATTCGGAAAGCAGAACTTTCAACTTTGTTCCTAAAATAATAGGTAACAATAATAATTATTTTTATTTCAAAATGATAAAGTAATTTTTAAAATGATTATATTCTTAATAATAATTAAAAGCAAATGGAATCTGCTTTCCATTTCATAGTTAGTAAAAAAAAAACAAAACACTGCTTTTAATATATTATAGTAACATTATTGTCAGTGTGAAATTTCTCCTTTTTCTTCCAAAAAAGAATTTTTGCAAAATGACTCAAAATAATTTTGATCATGGGGATGTTTTACCTTTGAGCAAAATTTATGACAAGCAGAGATGCACCATGTAATAATAAAAGGCACTGGAGTACATTGCTTCAGGCTAAATTGCAATGTCCTTGCTGTGGAATTACAATCTCTACCTCAAGCAGTGAATCATCCTTTTGTTCCATTGGCGTTTAGTATCATACCATAACCAGGCTGAATTAGTCTATGGTTTGCAATGTAACATAACCTCAATTTCTGCAAAAATTACAACTTAAGTAATACCTTTAGATTCATGGGCCCAATTTTAATATAAATTAAAAGAGTACTTGAGATAATTTTTTCCTCCTTAATGAAATATATAATTTCATATTATCAATTATAACCAAAAAGTATCTTAGAATTGAATGGATCTTAACGAGCCCTTTCACTTGTCCTCTCATTATATTTCATTTTTGGCTCTGACAGAGGTTAAGCGCTTCTTTTTCCTTTTCTTCCTCTTTTTTTCTTTGCAGACAATCTAATTTTTTGTAAGTTATAGCATCTGAGATTTTTTTTTTTCTTTAAAAGAGGATGCTAGTGGTCATGAATGTATACAGGTTTATTCACTCTTTGGAAATAATTTTCCCTTTGTTCTTCACATATAATCCCAATTAACTCTACTTGGAGTTTTGCACATGCATCATACAGAGAATTTACCCTTTTAAAGGTAGGAACAAGAGCATTTGTTCTAAACCAGCTAAGCAGATGGTGAATGCTTACCAGGCCTTTGAAAAAGAAGTGCTGCTAACCAGAAACATGTAAACAAAAATTTTATTTCTAATAAATGATGTGGTTGCTCTGATATCCTCACTTGCTTCTTAAGATAAACATGTATACAATTCTGGGTAATTTATAGGATATAATAGTTTGGAAATATCTAAATGTTTGGGGGAAAAAACTTTTTCCTGTACTCTTCTGAATTTTCTGGTTGGTCTAATAATCAAATTGCCATAAGACAGATTAACAGGGAAAAAAAAGCAAATTTAATTATGAATGAAGAGGGATTCTGCAAAGACAGTGAAACCCAAGAATAAGCCCGGCAATTAAGGCTTACATGCCATCTTGAACTAAGGACTGGGGTAAGGTCCTGGGACTTTAAAGGGGAGGAGGGTCATTCACAGGACATAAGAAGAGCAGATGTTTGGTAATTAGATGTTTGCCCTGCCACACAGATGGGTCATTCAGAAAAAAATTATCTCTTGGTAATAGTTCTTTCTGGACCAGGCCTTTTATTTAAACTTTTTTTAAGCAGTTAAGAGAGATAAAGTTTTTCTTCAGTATTCTAGGTCTTGTTTGCATTCAACTCAAAATAATCCACATGCCAAAGTGGCATATTTGGGGTGGGGTGAGGAGGGTGGGATAGGTGTCATTCTGAACCTCTACACAAACATATGATTTACTGAGAAGAAGCAAATGATACATCCTTGCTCTGAGTACAGCAGATCAGTTATCATCTCTGTGTCACAAGTCAGAAAATATTTTAGGGATGTGATTTTGATTGGAAAAATGTGTGTTTTACCTCAGCACTTGCCTTTAAGTTTCCACTGGAAACATTTGCTACTTTCTTCATTACTGGTCTACCATCTCATTTTCCTTCCTTCAGTTTCTACTGTTGTATTTATGTGTGCCATTTTGATTATCTCTAAAATATCACATTTATATTTTCCCAGCCTTTCTTAATCTCCAAACAGTCATTACCAGATGATTAAGTCTTGTCGAATGACAAAATTGAAACAATTTAGTAATGAGTTTGATGTCGTTTATTCAAGGGGGAAAAAATATCCATGGGTTGGGGGAGTACAGTGCCTTAGTAGAGCACTGTCTGAGGGATCTGGGGCAAGAGTGAGGTTTATACAGCATTAAAAGTGGCAATGTGGAAATGGGGCATGATTGCCTAGGACGTCAGAGATTTCCTTAGAAGAAGAGCAAGCTCTAGGATAAGGTGACCTAGCTGGAGCTGAGTTGAAAATATAACTGGTGAATGTTAGCTTTCTTTGATAGGCATTTACCGTAAATGCAGGTTGATTTAGGTTTAGATTTATGAAGTAGGCCGAACAATTGGGGCAGCCTCCATTTTGTGGGTCCTAATATACAAATTAACTTTATTAGTCCAGATTTCTAAAACTGCATTTCGAGTTCCTGGCAACCTAATTTTTTAGCCTTTCTTCTTACTCCTTGCCTCCAGTGACAACCATCAGCTGCACCTATGCAATTTGTTCCCCTATTCCCTTGTAAAATTCATTACCTTTAAAATGCTTGACTTCTGCCTCTTATACAAAACCCTTTCTGGCTTCTTTAACCTAGATTGCTTTTGTAACACTTCTAAGAATATATGCTAAATATTTCTTAATATCTGTCATCTAATCTCATACTATTTTTAATAGCTTAATGTTAACAAATTTGAATGCCTAGCATGTATCAAGTTCCTTAGTTTTATATTGCCTTGATCTGGTATTTAAATTCTTATATTTTCATTTCCTCATATTTTTCTTCCATATAGAGGATAATCTCTAGATTCCTTGAGAGTAAGCAATAGAACTTTTGTGATTTCCAAACCATTTAGCTCAGATGCAATGAACAAGAAAGATATAATTCATGCCCCATGGATTTTATATTCCAGTGGGAAAGTGGATAAATGTATACAGAATTAACTCTACATTTATTATTTAATTGTAATTGTAATGAACACTCTGAAGCATAAATTACAATATGAGTATTCTTTCAATTAACATGCTTTTACTACAGGGGAGGAAATATAATTTTCTAGTTTCTTAACAGAGATGCCTTCTCCCCCAATAATAAAAAAGACAGATTAATGGGAGAAAAACAAAAGTTTAATAACATGTGAAGCTCTCATGAGTAACTCCCCAAAATAGCCCAAGCCAACAACTTAAATACCATCTCCAGCTACAACAAAAGATGTTGGTGGGGGAGGTCAGTTATGGGAAAGGCACAGTAAACAGGGTAAGGTTAGTATGCAGGTTTAAGTCTCTGCTTTCTCCATTGATAAGTTTCTAGAGTTTTAGGGACATCTTTCTCTCCCTGGTACACCAAGGGAGACATTCTTACAAATGGAGATTTCCCTTATAAATGTAAATGTCCCTTACAAAAGAGTAGTTTCTACTAGGTTTTCAGAGCTTTTCCTGTATCTGATGTTTCTTAAAATTAACCAGCTCAAGATCATTCTTATCCCAAAAGGGTATATTTTGGAGTGGCAAATTCTATTCCCCTTCATTATTGAATTCTTACTACGTGCCACACACTTCTAGATACCGGGGACACAACCCAAAAAGAAAAAAATGCCTTCATGGAGTTGACACTCTAGTAAGGAACTCTTAAAATAACAAATAAATAACACCCTTTTAGGAAGTGACAAATTATATTAAGGAAATTAACAGAAAAAGAATGCAAGTGGGACAAGAGAAAGTGTTGGGTCTTTTTTATAAGGAATTCAATCAAGGCCTTTCTGAGAAGATGATATTGGAATAAGAACCCAAGTGATGAGAAGGAAGGATAAAACACTAAGGTTGGGGAAGAACACTCTAGAAAGAGGAACTAGCAGTAGTCTATACAGTGACAAGTATATTTTTTATGCATATTAGGCAGGCAATAAGCATTGATTGCTACACAGATATGCATTTCCTTAAGAGGGTGAATCTATAAAAATTCTCAGGCAATGAGTGAAAAAAAATTCGTGAGCTCTCCAGAAATGAGTTTTGCAAGTGACTGAACAATCCTTGAAGAAAACCAGGAAATATTCAATGCTCAGCGAATCTAAAATATTAGATCAACTTCAACAGCATGCATACATATTATAAGTTTCATTTCCTTCATCTGTCAAACTCGGGAAACAGCATATGAAGGAAAATTAGCC
This sequence comes from Cervus elaphus, assembly GCF_910594005.1. Classification (NCBI taxonomy): domain Eukaryota; kingdom Metazoa; phylum Chordata; class Mammalia; order Artiodactyla; family Cervidae; genus Cervus; species Cervus elaphus. The sequence goes on along the minus strand of NC_057848.1, from coordinate 140,601,905 downwards.
AAGGAAAATAACTTCTTATCCCAATTCTGCATCTTACTAATTGTGTAACTTTGCATCAACCATTTCCCCTTTCAGTTTCTCAGTTTACTGTTATGTGAGAAAATGAACATTAATTCCTACTCTACCAAACTTACCAGGTGGTTGTAAAGATTAAATAAGATAATAAATATGCAATATATTTATTCAACAAAAGGCAGTATCGAAAGAGAAGACAGCTTTATTTGAAACAAATGGCATTTCATTAAATTTTCAAATATGGGTTGGCCAAAAAATTTCATTCAGGTTTTTCATAACAGTGGGAAACCCAAACAAAATTTTTGGCCAACCCAGTAATTGCATGAACAACAATAATATTTATTGAGCATCTACTAAGCATAAAGCTGTGGCTATAACAACACAAATTTCTGCCCTTGTGGGACTTATCTTCTAGTGGTACGTCAAATAAGAAATAAGTAAGTAGAAGGAAAAGGAGGAGAAGAAGGAGAGTGATAAGTGCTATGTGTGTGTGCTAAGTCACTTCAGTCGTGTCTGACTCTTTGAGACCCTATGGACTATAGCCCGCCAGGCTCTTCTGTCCATGGGATTCTCCAGGCAAGAATATTGGAGTGGGTTGCCATGCCCTCCTCAAGGGGATCTACTCAACCCAGGGATCGAAACCGGGTCTCTTGAGTCTCCTGCATTGGGAGGCAGATTCTTTACCACTAGTGCCACCTGGTAAGCCCAATAAATGCTATAGAGAAAATTAAAGCAGAATAAAAGGATAAAATGTGCTCAAGCAGGAGTGAGTTTTTCAGTTCTAAACACATTGGCCTGGGAATGATTCACAAAAGGAAGATGAGATAGGAACCCTGTGGACAGCCAGATTAAGATAGTCAAGCAGATGAGTTAAGAATTTTCCTGGCACACTTTGAAAACATTGATTAGGCCAGTTCACTAAATTGGAGTGAATTCTGGGGAGTAAGTAAGAGATGAGGCCAAATCTAACAACAAGCCAGAAATTAGAGGACATTATAGACCAGTATAAAGTAAAAGATTTGGTTTTTACTCTGATAAAGATGGAAATTCATTGAAGAGTTTGAGCAGATGAACCGAAATGATCTGACTTAATTTTAAAGGAATAATTCCATTTATATATTTTTATCTTATTCTATATATTATTGTTGCTATTTCAAATCCTTTGTGAAATAAAGCAGAATACATAAAAATAGAACATGATAAATAATGATAATAGGCAATATATGATGAATATGTACTGTGGTTCTACAGAGTACATGTCTACATTTTTCAAAGAATTTACTGACTTTAGAGATGAAGAAACTGAGATCCATAACTTCCCAAGATCAGTTCAGTTCAGTTCAGTCACTCAGCCGTGTCCAATTCTATGCAATCCCATGACTGCAGCACGCCAGGCCTCCCTTTCCATCACCAACTCCCAGAGTTTACTCAAACTCATGTCCATTGAGTCCATGATGCCATCCAACCATCTCATCCTCTGTCATCCCCTTCTCCTCCCACCTTCAATCTTTCCTAGCATCAGGGTCTTTTCCAATAAGTCAGTTCTTCACATCAGGTGGCCAAAGTATTGGAGTTTCAGCTTCAGCATCAGTCCTTCCAGTGAATATTCAGGACTGATCCTAAAGGATTAGGATGGACTGGTTGGATCTCCTTGCAGTCCAAGGGACTCTCAAGAGTCTTCTCCAATACCACAGTACAAAAGCATCAATTTTTCGGTGCTCAGCTTTCTTCACAGTCCAACTCTCACATCCATACATGACTATTGGAAAAACCATAGCTTTGACTAGACAGACCTTAGTTGGCAAAGTAATGTCTCTGCTTTTTAATATGCTGTCTAGGTTGGTCATAACTTTTCTTCCAAGGAGCAAGTGTCTTTTAATTTCATGGCTGCAATCACCATGTGCAGTGATTTTGGAGCCCCCTCCCCCAAAATTAAAATTTGTCACTGTTTCCACTGGTTCCCCATTGATTTGCCATGAAGTAAATGGGACCAGATGCCATGATGTTAGTTTTCTGAATATTGAGTTTTAAGCCAACTTTTTCACTCTCCTCTTTTACTTTCATCAAGAGGCTCTTTAGTTCTTCGCTTTCTGTGAAAAGGGTGGTGTCATATGCATATGTGAGGTTATTGACATTTCTCCCAGCAATCTTGATTCCAGCTTGAGCTTCATCCAGCCCAGCATTTCTCATGATATACTCTGCATAGAAGTTAAATAAGCAGGGTGCCAATATGCAGCCTTGACGTACTCCTTTCCCTATTTGGAATCAATCTGTTGTTCCATGTCCAGTTCTAACTGTTGCTTCCTAATCTGCATACAGATTTCTCAGGAGACAGGTCAGGTGGTCTGGTATTCACATCTCTTGAAGAATTTTCCACAGTTTGTTGTGATCCACACAGTCAAAGGTTTTGGCATAATCACAGAGATCACTTATCTGCTAAACTACAGAGCCAGGATTTAAATGAAGATCTAACTCCACAGACAACTCTTTGACCACTAAAATATAGCCTGATAATATAAAAAAGCAGACCCAATTTACAAATGGTTTATCTGCATTTTCACAATGTTCACTGAAAGTCTATACACACATTCACTTTCAAAAAATTTTTTTCCTGTATATATACTGCTCATTAGTTTAGGAGAGGAAAAATAATTTTCCTTCTACCCTTCTAGGTTTTTGCTGAGACCCACCTCCTCATAATAAAAGACAAGTTAACAGAGGACAAACAAACAGAAGTTTAATATCATGTATACCTCCTGTATATATAGAAGATACCCAGGAAAACTGAATACCCCTGTGAAATAGCCCAAGCACACAGCCTAAATGCCATCTTCAGCTAAAGACCAAAGCTGTTAGCACAGGTAGGAAGGGAGGCCAGTTATAGGAGGTTACCAGGAAAAGTACAGCGAACAAGAGTAAGGTTATTATGCAAATTTATGTCTTGCCTTCTCCATTGATAAAAGGTTCCTAGAGATTTAGTCATCCCCCTCTTCCTTGTACAGTGAGGGAGAAACTTACAAATGGAGGTTCCCCTTAAAAATGTTAAATGTCTCTTCTTGGTTTTCAGAGTTTCTCCTTTGTCTGCTGTTTCTTATAAATAAGCAGCTCAAAGATAATCCTTATGCCAAAGGGTACATTTTGGTGTGGCAAATTTTCCTCTTCTCTAATAATCTAATATTTTTTCTAAAGATGAAAAAAGACATTTTCTTATAAATGAAAATGCAGGGACTATAGTAATAGTCTCTCTCCATCATGCTTAAATTCTAGTTATTCTTCAAATTCAGTGTGATCCTCAACTCCCCCTTGAGACTTCTCCATAAATATGAGCCTTTAATGATCTTCCTCTTCTATAAACTATTAAGCTTGCAGTAGTGCCATACAGATTTACACTTAAAACTTCTCTAATAGAATTATTTCTATTCAATGTATCTCCCCAAATAAAAACTAATGTTACTGAACTTGAGTCCATTTGCACACCACATAGCAAATATACCATTGCACCACATTGAACACTGACACTGGGTTGTGGTGCAGGAGAATACAGCATTTATGTGCAGGGCATCGAGCAAGGAGAAGGACAGCTTGTGTTTAAAAGACCCGAACTCCCCAATGGCTCTTAGGGAAGAGTTTTTAAATGCAACATTTGGGATGAGGGTTGCAGTTTGTGGACTTTCTTCTGATTGGTTGTGGTAAGCTAACAGGATGATGCTTTGGGAATCTTAATCATCAACCTTCCTGTTCCAACCAGTGTGGATCTATATGCATGGAGTCACTATCATTTACCTGAGTGGAGGGTCTTAGTTTCTGCAGAACTCAAATATATGCATCAGATTGTTATGTTTATTCCTTGAGAAGCAAATAGCCCTCTGTTTTATTGCTGAACTATTGCTTTCCCTTTGTTTTTGTGTTCTCTCACTTCCCTAATTAGTAACTAATTGAGTCTGCTCTTTGGAGCTCAAGGAAGGCCTAGGAGACTAAAACCTTTTTTCTACAAACAAGAAATGGAGGGGTTTTTGTACCTAGGAGGACCCTATAAGATACTGCTTGGTTTTGATCTTCCATTTTCTTTGATACTCCTCAATTCTGAGGTGATCAAGACTAAACAAGAAAGAGAATAAAGTTTTGAGCAGAGAAGTTAATCATAAACTCTGCAGGGGTAATCAGTTTCACTGTATACTAAAAGTAAAAATTGTATCTTGTATATTTAGCACTATATATAACACTTAGGGAAATTCTAAATTCAATAAATATCTGTTGACAAGAGTGCTTGATAGTATAAGAAATTATTCAGAAGAGTTATAGAAATTGATGGCTCTTGAGGACACAATTCAATGAAGTACCTAAGCATTGCAGTATAATTTCACATAATGCTTTCCCAAGTATTCAAAGAGTAATCTGGGTGATACTTTAACTTTGCTAAAAGTATTATTTGAATTACAAAGCCTTTTCAATGTACAAAGAATATTTTAGAGCATTTCAATGTGAATTAGAAATTCATGAACTTTTGATGTTCATGATCCAGATTTTGCCATTCTACTTGCCAAAAGGAATAATTTTCACAATAGCAAGGAAGGCTATCACTGCTGGAACCAAATGAAAAAATATTGATTTGAAGACCCTCAAGTTTTCAAAATAGTGTGTGAACAGTATTGGAAACTTGTCAGAGCCATTTTTCAAGCTTATACTAAAAAACAAACACTATTTCCTGGACCACAGTGAGGAGCTGAATAAAAGTGGTATACATTGTATATCATTTTTATTTTGAAAGAGCTAATTGTGTAAAAGTAGTATAAAATATCAAACCTGATTTTTAATTGTATTCTTTCAACTGTAAACAAAAGGAATAAGTTGAGACAAATTAAACTCCCAGGTTTAATAACCATTCTTTTGATGCCTTTATTATGTCTGAAGTATAGATGTCAAAGAGTGTATGATATTTCATAGTTAAGTATTTATGCAGGTTTTATTTAACCAAGCAATGAAAAATGACAGGACTCACTGAACTTGATATTCAAATTATCTTTTAAATATTCCCAGTGTCTTCTCCCAGTTATTATGCACAGAAAAGTATATTGAAGTGGTTGGCAAGTGACTGGTGTCAGTCAGTCCATATATTTAATACTGAAGTCTTAGATAAATAATTATTATTATGAGACCCTAATTTCCATTTATAAAATTAGACATTTTAATCAGAAAATAATTGAAACATATTAAGTGAGGAGCTATATTTCTTTAAAAAAATTTACCAATGAGACAGCCATAACTGATTTCTCATTTGAAATACAAGAAGCTGAGTGATGATTTTTATCATTAACACAACAGAATTACATGGGCAAAATGTACATGTTCTAATTTTAAGACTAAAAGCATCTAATCTTTCCTAATTGGCTTACAATGGATGATGCAACATCTAAATATTTATCAAGTGTTTAACTGAATATCTTTAAAGTTGCTTTTTTTTTTAACAATGTAAAAGGCATTTGTTTTTCCTTGTTTGCTAGAGGAGAAGTTTCAGCACACAATAGTGCTTTTGGTTACACTGAAAATCTAGTCATTCACTAAATGGAAGCCAACCTATTACATATGAATTTGTCTTGCCAAGATGTAGTTAATTGTTTGCTTTTGAGAAAAATGAGGGAACTAAGCATTCTGTAGATGATTGGTATGTCAAGGTTTCTGTAAATGTATGCTGTAATCACTCATCCTTCTTAATCTTTCAGAAGAATGGAACAAAATAAGTTTGACTCTACAGCAAAAAAGTCACAAAACCTATGCAAATCTGGTGTATGACAGAATAATGAAAACAACAGCCCCAGCCATAACACAAACACTAGTGATGATGAACACTTACTATATTCCAGGCACTGTGTTTTGAATTTCCCACACTTTAACTCATATACTCTTCTCAGCACTCTGTAAAGTAGGTGCTGTGTTTATTTTCATGGTGGTAAATTATTTGCTCAAAGCTGCATATTAAATACTAGCAGCTTGAGTGTGTATTCAAACACAAATTCTCAATTGTAAATTCCTACTATCTATGACTCAGAATCAGAACATTGCAGAATGTCTGAAACATGATAGGGACTTTAGAATATTGAGATTAACTGCTACTTTTATGAATTAGTACATTAAAAAAGAAAGAACATCTTAGTCTATTGAGTATTTTCCTATTACATCTGACCCTTGGACAACAGGGGAATAGAGGTGCTGACCCTCTGTGTAGTCTAAAATCCCTATATGATTTATAGTCAGCCTCTGTATCTGTGGTTCTTTATCCTCAGATTTAACCAACCTCAAATCATGTAGCAGTGTACTGAAAAAATTCCACATATATGTGGACCTGTGCAGTTCAAATCCACATTGCTCAAGGACCAACTGTATATACAAATAGTCTAGGTAGTTTAAATCACTCCCATGATTACTTTTGTGGTTTAAGATTTCCCTTGAAATTATTGTCAAACTTGGGGAAAATAGAGAAAGATCAGAACTCATTCTGAAAATGGATTCACTTGTCAAAAAATATTTAAACACTATCTTAAGCCCCATATTAGACACTAGTGATATAACCTATATAATACAAAAATGGTCCTTTCATTCTCAGAGTTCACAGTGGAGTGATTCTTCCAGAACAAAATAAAGTCTACAAAATCTCTTTCCCAGGAAAATGTTATCAAAGCAAAATCTGTTTCCTTTGCTTAAAATGCCCTTCATTTCTTTTCACCCTAGTTGATACCTACTCATTCATTTATATTTCAAGAATTTGTTTGAATGTTACTTTCTTTGAAGAGACTTACTAATAATAACCACTTCCTTCTCAGTATTATCATTTCATAATATACCTCAGCAGTGTTATATATATATACCTCTATGGCAAGTCATTGTTATTGCTTAACATCATGATTTAGATTTAGAAGGTATTTATTTTAGATTTATAAACAGATTTTGAGACAAGGAATCCTGTGTAAGTGATTTATTAAGGTAGAAATTTCAACCGACTGAGCTATGAGGAAAGCCCACTTTAGGTAGTGTAGTAATATCAAGTCTTGTTTTAATCACATAAATTTCTCTTTTACTTATCCCATTCTAAATAACCATCTAAAGAATTTTTTTAAATTCATTGTGGTAGCTCCTTTTTTAAAATTAAAAAAAATTTACTTCATTGAAATAATAGCTATTCATCATAAACAACTGTTTTGTTGGGACCAATAAAGCAAAAGTCAAATTAACCTAAGAACTTTTTTGAATGAGAAAAATCGGTTTAGGAAGCTTCAATGAAGCTTTTTCAATGGGCCTTACAGATGCTAAACAGAGCAATTAAGAATATCAACCCAAAAATTGGAAAGAAAACAAAAAAGGTCTAGCTATTATTTCCCACCAGATTCCCTGGGCACAGAGTGCCTCACTCCACCTTGAACTCCCTCAGGGGTTGTTGAAGGTCAACATCTATAGCAGGACGAGATTCTTCATAGAGGCAAATGGAAAGTGCCTTTGTTGTTCAGTCATTGGCAATGCTCTTGGTAAGTGCCAGTTTGTAGTTGACAAGCTATTTTGGGACAGTCAGGCTAAGGGCCTGACTTCCTCGGCTCTACCCAACTCTGGGCATCCCAGAGCCTTTTATAAAAAAGTAGGTAAAATAGACAGGGAACCAAAAGAAAAAGCCTTCTAATCTTTCCACTAAGACCAAAGCTTGTTGATTGAAACCTTATAAAAACTAAAGCTATAAAATTTGGTGGAATCTAGATAAAGATATGTAAATTAGTATATTTAAATGGGCTTTATGTAAGGTGGTCATCTGATTTAAATTTGCCCATGCAGTCCATTTTAGCTCACTGATTCCTGAAATGTCAATGTTCACCCTTGCCATCTCCTGTTTGACCACTTCCAATTTACCTTGATTCATGGACCTAATATTCCAGGTTCCTATGCAATATTGTTCTTTAAAGAATCGGACTTTACTTCCATCACCAGTCACATTCACAACTGGGCATTGTTTTCTCTTTGGCTCTGTCAGGGGAGTATGTAATTTCCTCAGTTCTGTCTCGTCACAACAAAAATTTGAAGTGACGGACGTTAAAGCCCTCTGTGCCTCCCACCTCTCAGACAGTGTTACAGTTCCGTGTTACAGCTATTTCATTTAGAAAATAAAGGAAAATACATCCTCAATGCGTGAGAGCACGCCAACCCAAAAGAGAAGAGAGGGGAAGAGAGAGAGACTCCTGGCCCTTTGGCTCTTCTTTTTATATGTTTTTTCCTCCCCCTGGGCCTGCTCTATGTAATTTCGGCTAGCCAGGAGTGCTGTTTGTTCTACCTGAGGTCCTCACTCCAGTCCTCGGGCCCTCCTTTGTTCTATTTTCATGGACTTTTCCCTTCCTTGTCTTTTAGCCACCACCCTTCTGGACTTATTTTTCCTTTTCTAACTACCTAACAACTCCATCTCTTTGTTCTTTCTGGAGTTATTTCTCCACTTTTCTCCAGTAGCATATTGGGCATCTACCGACCTGGGGAGTTTATCTTTCAGTGTCCTATCTTTTTGCCTTTTCATACTGTTCATGGGGTTCTCAAGGCAAGAATACTGAAGTGGTTTGCCATTCCCTTCTCCAGTGGACCACATTTTGTCAGAACTCTCCACAAAGACCCGTCTGTCTTGGGTGGCCCTACATGGCATGGCTTATAGTTTCATTGAGTTACACAAGGCCATGGCCCATGTGATCAGTTTGGTTAGTTTTCTGTGATTGTGGTTTTCATTCTGTCTGCCCTCTGATGAATAGGATAAGAGGCTTAATGGAAACTTCCTGATGGGAGAGACTGCCTGTGGGGCAAACTGGGTCTTATTCTGATGGGTGGGGCCATGCTCAATAAATCTTTAGTCCAATTTTCTGTTGATGGGTGGGGCTGTGTTCCCTCCCTGTTGTTTGGCCTGAGGCCAAACTATGGTAGTGGAAGTGAAGGTAATGGCAACCTCCTTTAAAAAGACTTGTGCACACACTGTTGTATTCAGTGCCCCTGACCCTGCAGCAGGCCACTGTTGACTCATGCCTCCACTGGAGACTCCTGGACACTCATAGGCAAGTCTGGCTCAATCTCTTATGGGGATACTGTTCTTTTGTTCTTTACTCCTGGCTTCTGGTGTGCACAAGGTTTTGTTTGTGCCCTCCAAGAGTCTGTTTCCCCAGTCCTGTGGAAGTTCTACAGAACTTTGATTACAATCAAATCCCACTGGCCTCCAAAGTCAAATTCCCTGGAGGTTCTCAGTCCCTTTGCTGGATCCCCAGGTTGGGAAATCTGTTGTTGGTCCTAGAACTTTCAACAGTATGAGAAAATCTTTGCTATAATTGTTATGCAGTTTGTGGGTAATCTGCTCAGAGGCTCTATGGCGGGGCTAATGGCGACCTCCTCCAAATGGTCCTATGCCATATGCTGGGTTACACAGATCTGCTGCAGCCAGAGACCTTGTCCCTACAGCAGGCCACTGCTGACCTGTGCCTCCACAGGAAACACTCAAACACTCAAAGGCAGGTCTGGCTCAGTCTCTGTGGGGTCTCTGGGTCCTGATGTGCACAAGCTTTTGTTTATACCCTCCGAGCATCTCTGGAAGGTATGGAGTTTGATTCTAATTGAGATTTCGCCCCTCCTACCATCTTATTGGGGCTGCTCCTTTGCCTTGGACGTGGAGTATCTTTTTTTGGTGGGAGCCAACATTCTCCTGTCGATGGTTGATCAGAAGCAAATTGCAATTTGGAGTTCTCACAGGAGAAGATGAGCAGACACCCTTCTACCATGCCATCTTGTTATTTCTACTAGAATAAGTGAATTTAATTCAGATGACCATCATATTTACCACAGTGGGCAGGAATCACTTAGAAGAAATGGAGTAGCCCTCAGAGTCAACAAAAGAGTTTGAAATGCAGTACTTGGGTGCAATCTCAAAAATGACAGAATAATCTCTGTTTCCAAGGCAAACCACTCAGTGTCACAACAATCCAAGTCTATGCTCCAACCATTAGTGCTAGAGAAGCTGAAGTTGAACAGTTCGATGAAGATGTACAAGACCTTCTAGAACTAACACCAAAAACAGATGTCCTTTTCATCACAGGGGACTGGAATGCAAAAATAGGAAGTCAAGAGATACCTGGAGTAACAAGCAAGTTTGGCCTTGGAGTAAAAAATGAAACATGGCAAAGGCTAACAGAGTTTTGCAAGGGAACACACTGGTCATTGCAAACACCCTCTCCCAACAACCCAAGAGACGACTCTATACATGGACATAACCAGACGGTCAATACTGAAATCAGATTGATTATTTTATTTGCCACCAAAGAGGGAGACACTCTATATAGTCAGTAAAAACAAGACTGGGAGCTGACTGTGGCTCAGATCATGAACTCCTTATTTCCAAATTCAGACTTAAATTGAAAAGAGTAGGGAAAACCACTAGACCATTCAGGTATGACCTAAATCAAATCCCTTATGATTATAGAGTAGAAGTGATAGAATCAAGGGATTAGATCTGATAAACAGAGTGCCTGAAGACCTATGGATAGAGGTTTGTGACATTGTACAGGAGGCAGTGATCAAAACCATCCCCAAGAAAATGAAATGGAAAAAGCCAAAATGGTTGTCTGAGGAGGCCTTACAAATAGCTGTGAAAAGAAGAGAAGCTAAAGGCAAAGGAGAAAAGGAAAGAAACACCCATCTGAATGCAGAGTTCCAAAGAATAGCAAGGAGAGATAAGAAAGCCTTCTTCAGTGATCAATGCAAAGAAATAGAGGAAAACAATAGAATGGGAAAGACTAAAGATCTATTCAAGAAAATTAGAGATACCAAAGGAAAATTTCATGCAAAGATGGGCTCAATAAAGGATATAAATGGTATAGACCTAACTGAAGCAGAAGGTATTAAGAAGAGGTGGCAAGAATACACAGAAGAACTTTACAAAGAAGATCTTCATGACCCAGATAACCATGATGGTGTGATCACTCACCTAGAGCCAGACATCCTGGAGCATGAAGTCAAGTGGGCCATAAGAAGCATCACTATGAACCAAGCTAGTGGAGATGATGGAATTCCAGCTAATCTATTTCAAATCCTAAAAGATGATGCTGTGAAAGTGGTGTACTCAATATGCCAGCAAATTTGGAAAACTCAGCAGTGGCCACAGAACTGGAAAAAGTAATTTTTCATTCCAGTCCCTAAGAAAGGCTATGCCAAAGAAAGCTCAAACTACCACACAATTGTACTCATCTCACACATTAGCAAAATAATGCTCAAAATTCTCCAAGCCAGGCTTCAACAATACTTGAACCAAGACCTTCTAGATGTTCAGCTGGATTTAGAAAAGGCAGAGGAACCAGAGATCAAATTGCCAACTTTTGTTGGATCATTGAAAAAGCAAGAGAGTTCCAGAAAAACATCTACTTCTGCATCACTGACTACACTAAAGACTTTGACTGTATGGATCACAACAAACTGTGGAAAATTCTTCAAGAGATGGGAATACCAGACCATCTGACCTGCCTCCTGAGAAATCTGTATGCAGGTCAAGAAACAACAGAATTGGACATGAAACAATGGACTGGTTCAAAATTGGGGAAGGAGTACGTCAAGGCTGTATATTGTCACCCTGCTCACTTAACTTATATGCAGAGTACATCATTTTAAATGCCCAACTAGATGAAGCACAAGCTGGAATCAAGATTGCAGCAAGAAATATCAATAATCTCAGATATGCAGATGACACCACCCTTATGGTAAAGAGCCCCTTGATGAAAGTAAAAGAGGAGAGTGAAAAAGCTGGCTTAAATCTCAACATTCAAAACACGAAGATCATGGCATTTGGTCCCATTACTTCATGGCCAATAGATGGGGAAATAATGGAAACAGTGACAGACTTTATTTTGGGGAGGGGACTCCAAAATCACTGCAGATGGTGACTGCAGCCACAAAATTAAAAGACACTTGCTCCTTGGAAGAAAAGCTATGACAGCATATTAAAAAGCAGAGACATTACTTTACTGACAAAGGTCTGTCTAGTCAAAGCTATGGTTTTTCCAAGTCATGTATGGATGTGAGGGTTGGGCCATAAAGAAAGCTGAGCGCTGAAGAATTGATGTTTTGAACTGTGATGTTGGAGAAGGCTCTTGAGAGTCCCTTGGACTTGAAGGAGATCAAACCAGTCAATCCTAAAGAAAATCAGTGCTGAATTGTTACTGAAGGACTGATGCTGAAGCTGAAGCTCCAATACTTTGGCCACCTGATGCAAAGAACTGACTCACTGGAAAAGACCCTGATGCTGGGAAAGTTTGAAGGCAGGAGGAGCAGGGGATGACAGAGGATGAGATGACTGGATGACATCACGAACTCGATGGACATGACTTTGAGCAAGCTCTGGGAGATGGTGATGGACAGGAAAACCTGGCATCCATGGGGTTGCAAAGAGTTGGACAGGACTGAGCGATTGAACTATCTAAGGTGGTTACAGCTCTTATTTAATTACATTTTGGGGTAAACATCCCCTGTTGCTCAGCTGGTAAAGAATCTGCCTGCAATGTGGGAGACCTGGCTTCAATCCCCGGGTTGGGAAGATCCCCTGGAGAAGGGAAGGTTTACCCACTCCAGTATTCTGGAGAATTCGTGTACTCTGTAATCCATGGGGTTGCAAAGGGTCGGACACAACTGAGGAACTTTCACTTTCAACCCAGAGGAAACTAATAAGGCAGTGGGGCAAGCACCAGAGGTAAAGAGAGGGAGTCAAGCAAGGATATGATTTCAGGGAACTTCCTGTGAAAAGATAATACTTCACCCTGATCTACTAGAATAACTGTGGAGTGAGAACTAAGCCTCAGGGTTATCTCGACCCAGGAAAAGGAAACTGGGTTTTCATGCCCTGGCAGTCAAAGAGACTATGAATCCACAGACATTCAATCTCTGTGTGTGAACTAAAGCAAAGAGACACCAGTAGCCCAAGGGCAATCCTGTAGAAAAGACTCATAGTTTCCGGCAGCTGGATACAAAAGTACATCAAAGGGTACACATGTAGATGGTAGAAAGGAATCTGAGGGATCAGGGCACAGCAATGATATTATCAACTGTGCACAATATTTATTTCATGAATTAAAGAATGAATGACCCAGTCTTGTCTCAGGCCAAAGCTTTCTACCTGGAATAGATTGCATGAAAAATCAGTGGTCTAAGAGTCAAGGCTGAGGTATGGATGAGAAACCAGGCAATGGCAGTTAGACTCTTGACATTGATCTCTCTCAACCTGCTGATTCCTTATTCAATTTCTATCATATAATTACCAACTCTCACTGCTGTCCACTGCCAGCTAGAATAAGTGCTGCAAAAGAGCAGTTATAGAAATAGAAATAGTGTCTGCCACAAGCAGTTCCTGATCTAGAGAACTGAGAGTCAATATGCGTCCATGGCCCGGTATTCTCAGATTCTTTTTATCCAAAAGAGATAAAAATTACTTGGGATATAAGTTGAATTTAGAGCCATATATTTTCTCTTCTTTTTATTTTTCTGTACAGTCCTCAGATTTATGATAACCATGGAACTCCCTATCCAAGGAGATGTATACCCAAATTTGTGACTATCCATTTTAGCCTATTTTAGCCCAACAAGTTTTATTCTCCAGGGACTTGACATAACAGTGGGAACAGTATGCATAAAATGTTGTACTCACAATGTAATACTCACAAAGCCTCTTAGATCTCTCAGTTCCTTCCTACCATAAAGCAGACTCCAAATATTATACCTCTTTCCCCATACTCAGCAAATCTGTGTAACAGTCATTTATCAGCTAACATTTTGACTGAAATTAAATAGTGATAGTTTAAATATGATAGATCTGGTCCTGAATCTTGCCCCTACTATGTATTGGAAGGGTCATCTTACACAAGGCATTTTACCTAAACATTTTTTCTTCATGTATAAAATAAAAATAATTAGAATATATAATTGGCAACATTACATGAGCATGAAATGAGACAATCCATGTAAACTCCAACCTGCAGTGCTTAACAAACTGAAAACAACCCATAGATGGCAGTATGTTATCAGCACTCTAGCCTCTATAATTTTTTTTTTGTTTTTTTTTTAAATGGGAGAAACTTTATCCTTTAAGCTCTAGTAATCTAGCCATAAAAATCTGCATGTTTTGCTACAGAACAGGATATTGATCAGATTTCCCAGTTCACCTTGTGTGTCAATTCAGGGCCTCTAAGAAGTAGGTGCCAAGATGGAGGGTTTATTTCTTACTGGAATGTGACGAAGACTCTCTTTGACCAAACTTTAGATAGGCTGTCCTCTGAGCCCTCTTTACAGCTAGCCCTTGTCCCTGGGCCTTGTCTTTGGCCTGCCTAGCAAAGTTTTAGTAAGAATCCTGCTAAGTCAGCTTGGTGAGAATTCCCTACCCTTGGATATCTAATCATCCTGGCCTGCCTTCAGCAAGAATCCTGTTAAATCAGTTTAGCAAGAAATCATCTATTCTTGATGTCTCCTTTTAGCAATTTCCCATCCACTGACTCCTCTCATCTTGCTCATTGGCACTAAATCCTCTGCTGTCTTTGCTGTATTCAAAGTTAAGCCTGATCTCTCTCCCCTTTCGTGATAGTGTTGACATGTATCACAAAGGTCCTAAATAAAGTGTATTTTCACCATTTTAACAAGTATCAGGATAATTTTTGTTTCAAATATGAAGTCTATGTAAGATAAAAGGTATGGGAACAGGAGTAGGTAGAGAAAGCCTTTAGACCTTAACACAGGACTTAGCAACTAAACAACAATGACTGGTCTGACACCTGTGAAGGGAGAGGAAGAAGGTAGGAGGAGGGGATTGGAAGAGCCTCAGACCACAGTGCAGCTCTGAGAAAATCTCGGCCTTCCCATAAGGAGCTCCAGAAGAAATGCATAGAAGAGCCACTGCATTGGGAAGAAATGATCAGACCCAAATACCCTATCATGCTTGGTCATTGGCAGTGATAGGGGAAGAGGAGGCTTCCTGGAGAGAATGTATCTTTGGCTCAAATGCCTTCAGCATATCCAGAATCTTGCCCAATGCAGCTAGAGGCTGTAAGCTAACTGCACTCTCCACAGCAGATTCTCTCTTTAAGGGCTACCTGAGCAGCTGCCACACCTAGCCAGAAGCTCATGTTCTATGTTCAGGTGACAGTGTAATTGAAGGCAACACATTTTGAGCCTGTCCCTTACTGTCTGTGTGTCCCTTACTAGCTGTGTGTTAAAGAGCAACTAAAACTCTCTAACCTTAGAGAAATTGTGTGATAGTGGTGGTTCCAGTTTAATCATGAGAGCTATGATGCTTCATCGTAGTCCCAGGCCATGGATTCTAAGAAGGCCGGGGCGGGGCGTGGGGGGGGGGGCGCGGTATCACCAAGGTTTTCTCTCCTCTTTCACCATTTCCAAGACCTGAGTTTTTCTTCTGCTTATAAAACCTTAATATAACCATTGTGAAAGAAATTGCTTTTTAAAAAGTTCTTCTTACTCTGTTTTCCCACATTTAGCCTATGCTCACACTAAAGGCTAAAAACTTGCACTAGTTGAGATGATTTAGGTAATACTGAAGTGACAAACACCATGAATATCTCAGTGGTTCAGTCATTCCACATCCCCGTCAAAGGTTAGATGAGGCTCTGCTCTACATTGAGGGAGCAGCCTCAGCCTGGAATAGTGTTGGTCATTGTGGCAGAGGAAAGAACATATGGCAAACCACATATTCAATATTAAAATTGGGGCTAAAAAGTGACACACATCATTTGGCTAAAACATATCACATGACTAAGCCTTATGTCAGCAGAACAGAATACATAATCCTCTTACAGGATTATTCAATAATAAAATCTACTACATAGCCCCAGTTTCACGCCTTCAACCTAGAATCTTAATGTCATTTTTTTCCCTTACAACAAGTATTCTGATATTAGTACTTCAGTTTGTATAGTCAACAGAAACTTAAGAAATTAACTACATGTGTCCCTATTAAGAACTCCTTCTGAAACTCCTTACTTGAGCTCTATCATTTGTTTGCCTTCTTATCACTGCAGCACCTTAGCAAACATATTCTGAGCATATCATGGGCTTTGTATGAAATGCATTAATCATTCATGCCATTTTGATTGACTTCTCTTCTTTTTGCAGTATGTAGCAGCCAAACAAGGTCATAATATAAGATTTATTACAAAGCATCTTACTAACAAATGATTTTTCTCCTAAATTCTTACTGTGATACATTAGCCTATGAGTTTTTACCACTCTCTTTTTAGGAGGAAAAAAAAATACTCTATCTGTCCTAATTCTGTGACAATTGGCCATTGTAAAAGGAAATGCAGAGGGGATGAATTTTTATGTTCTAATGTCTCCCTAATCATAAATGTGAGATAAGTTAGTAAGGCCAGTGGGTTAGTTCAGAATATTGACTGGACCCAGCAGTTGTTATCATTAGTACTGGTAATGTTTTAGGTAGAAATGTACTAAATGTCAAATCTACAGTAACGTGCAGCTGTTACTTATTCCTAGACTAGCCTGTCCTCATTTTTCACTAGAATGTAAAGAAATTTGTGATTTCAATGTAATCTTGAGTATAGAATACTAAATTATTGAAGTAGTAGAGGGTTTTATAAATTCCAAAGATTAATTTATATAATGTACTTTTTTCTCTTAATGTTTTTGGCAAAAAAAAAAAAGGGTACAAATAAGAATTTTGTTATACAAATCAAATACTTCTTAAGAAGATATTTGAAAGATGGATATGGTAATTTCCTTTTTTAAATACTAATTGTCATCTCCTGGCATTTTTCATTTACTTCTGTTATAACTGTAATCTCATCTCCCAAACTGTGCACCAAGGCAAACCAAGACACAAAGAAATGTGCTAAATTTTCAAGAGAAGTCCACCAACATCTGTAAGATGCAGTTCAAACTACTAGTCCAAAGTTGTTCAGTTTCATCGTTAGACCACATGAAATTCTCTTTGATTATATCGTATCTTTGTTAAGCTAGATTTTGGCAGTTATTGTGACAAGAAGCAAGTACTGTACAAAAATCAGTGTGGGACAAGAAATGAGGTTGATGGTATCCAGAATGATTCCAAGGTTAGGGATGTAAAGAGCCTAGCAGGCAAATACATCCTTAAATAATAAGGATGAAATAAAAATTCTTTTTTCTTTAAATTTATATGTATTATTTTTTCCAAATGGCTACTAAATTATTAGCACAAAAATACCTATTAAGTTGTCTGGATATAACAACTCAATAAATGAACTCTTACATATTACTATTTATTTTGACTTAAAATCCCACCAAAATTATTACTGAAATACTAAGAGCATCTTGGTGGGAGAAAATTTAGGCACTTTTGAACTATATGTATTATCTCCAATGTAATATTTGAATAAGACAAGGGATGTTGCAGTGGAGAAATTGTTTTCAACTTACTCAGAATTATAGATGATGTGGATATACAAATTTATGTAGAATGGTGTTGTATTGGATACCTTACACACTCTATTAATCTAAAAGGGAAAATATGTGTTGCATCTTAATCCCATCTAATAATATAACCAGAGATGTTGGAGAGCAAAAGTATTCATACCTGTTCATAAAGTTTGGCTTTTTAATAATTGTTTGTTTAGCTATTTAAAATATGTCTTTTTGATCAATGTAGTAGACATTGGTGATTGCTTTCCCTAGAATATATCTGCTTACCATCACCCTACTGCTTCCAAAATTACAATCATAAACACTCAAGAGGCAACCAGTCATTTGGGTGGGGCTGGTCAACCCCACCCATCCCTCTTGACTCCAGTTCTGGGCCAACTCAAACCAATCAACATAACCCCATTCTTTTTGGACCAATTATTGGTTAAGAATGACCTTGTAGTGTGACCTAGTTGGTCTAAGAGTGTTGCCCAGGACTTTATTTTGTGGTTGGAAGCAGGGAAGTTCTTACTGGCTCCTTGAATAAGAACTAGGAGGCCTGTGGCCCAGGTTGCCTTGACACCCATCTTGAAAGAGCTAGGGAAGCTAGCCCCAGAAATAAGCCAGCCACATGAAAGGCAGAGTGGAAATACAAAAAGAAATTTGCTTTTGGTGACATTTTTACTCTACTGAATCAACTCTAACTTGAAGCAATCCACAACAAACTACAAGATAAACACCTTGGGAATTTTCAGAAAATTGAGCAAATAAGTGTCATCTTTGTTATTTTAGTTTTTTGTTACTTGCAACCAAAAATAATATGATACAGATGTCTTACTCTTTTTGTAACTGCAAATAAGAAAGTCTTAGAAAAGACTGCTAAAATTCAAATTAGGAATTTTTCTTTGTGGGAAACAATTGGTTGTCATTCAAATAAAAATAGAAAATGAGAATGATTTCATATATTCATGGGGAAAAAGTCATTTATTCAGTCTCATATAACTATCATGTATATGCTTATGTATGTTTGTGTGTGTGTATCTATAAATACATAGACTTGTTGGAAAAAACAAAAAAGAAACTAACATTTATTAAGTTTATATCATGTGCCAGACAAGGTGATCATACTTTAAATATGTTTTAGCATTGTATTGCTCTGATAAATAAATACCCTTGAACTGGGCAAGTCCTCTTTAAGTAAAGAAAAATATTTTAAAATAAGTAACTAAATATTATCAATTTAGAGACATCCCTTGTGGTCCAGTGGTTAAGACTTCACCTTCCAATGCAGGAGATGTGAGTTCAATCCCTGCTTAGGGAGCTAAGATCCCACATACATCACAGTCAAAAAATGAAAATAAAAAGAATTTTTAAAAGGAAGCAATATTTCAACAAATTCATTAAAGACTTAAAAAATATTATCAATTAAAATTTTCTGTATCACAAATACATGCTTAAAAACATGATTATTTAAATCAGTGATTCTCAACCATGGCTGTACATGCCCATGGCCATCCCTTAATCAGTTCAGTTCAGTCTCTTCATGGTGTTTTCCTGTTTGAGACCCCATGACTGCAACACACCAGGCTTCCCTGTTTATCACCAACTTCCAGAGCTTGCTCAAACTCATATCCATTGAGTCAGTGATGCCATCCAGCCATCTCATCCTCTGTCATCCCCTTCTCTTCCTGCCTTCAATCTTTCCCAGCATCAGGGTCTTTTCCAGTGAGTCAGTTCTTTGCATCAGGTGGCCAAAGTATTGGAGTTTCAGCTTCAGCATCAGTCCTTCCAGTGAACATTCAGGACTGATTTCCTTTAGGATGGACTGGTTAGATTTCCTTGCTGTTCAAGGGACTCTCAAGAGTCTTCTCCAATACCACAGTTCAAAAGCATCAATTCTTCGGCGCTCAGCTTTCTTTATGGTCCAACTCTCACATCCATACATAACTACTGGAAAAACCATGATTTTGACTATATAGACATTTGTTAGTAAAGTAATGTCTCTGCTTTTTAATATGCTGTCTAGGTTGGTCATAGCCTTTCTTCCAAGGAGCAAGTGTCTTTTAATTTAGGGGTTGCAGTCACCATCTGCAGTGATTTTGGAGCCCAAGAAAATAAATTCTGTCACTGTTTCCATTGTTTCCCCATCTATTTGCCATGAAGTGATGGGACTGGATGCCATGATCTTCGTTTTTTGAATGTTGAGTTTTAAACCAGCTTTCTCACTTTCCTCTTTCACTTTCATCAAGCGGCTCTTTAGTTTCTCTTTGCTTTCTGCCATAAGGGTGGTGTCATCTGCATATCTGAGCTTATTGATATTTCTCCCTGCAATCTTTATTCCAGCTTGTGCTTCATCTAGTCGGGCATTTCACATGATGTACTCTTCATATAAGTTAAATAAGCATGGTGACAATATACAGCCTTGACATACTCCTTTCCCAATTTTACATGGGTTTATTGGCATCAAGGTTCAGGCATTATTGACAACTCTCCAGGTGATTCTAAATGTGGAGTTAGTATTGAGTAATTCCATTTTATGTGATGTTACTCAAAGAGTTTAACTTTGTTCCCACTACCTATTTTTTCTTTAACCTTTGCTGCCAGCTTTCTAATCTAAGAACAATCAGCCAGCTGCTGTTATCCTGTTTGAATTCAGTGTATAGAAGGTCAAAATGCAGCAATATGTTGGTCTCTGTCAAAAGCTGATGCTAAAATATCAACCCTGTTTTTTTCTTACTAAATCTTCCTTCAATAATTCACCAGCCACCAAACATCTCCTGTGGACATTGTAGCTTTTAAGAGTCAGTGCTTAACAAAATTGTACTTTACTTCCTTAACTGGTCTGATGGGTCTCAGTAAGAAATCTGTTGGTAGGTGTGAGAAACGAACTTGGGCGTAAACCTTAATTTAAGTGATTTTCCTGCTATGTCTATGAAGTAACAGGGATTGAGTGATTGCTTCCTCCCGTGTTTCTCCCAGGCTTTTAAAATGCTAAGCATTACTAATCTAAAGCAGGTAAATTAGTTTCAGAGAAACTGCTGGTGTTTATTCTCAAACACATTACCACAGAAGGTCTGTTGTAAATGTAACATCTGTGTTTCACTAAAAAAGAATGTAGGAAAACCATGACTGTTTATAGCTCAGATCATTGTCATGTTGTTTTGTTTCTGTCTTAATAATGCTTTCTCAGTAGCTTTCCCAAATTGCAGGAATCTCCAGAAGTGAAATAAATTTCAGAGTCTTAAGTATTATACTTCATTACAATAAGGAGAAACTAAAAGCTTTCAAAATAGTTTGATCCCTAATTTTGTGAGATTCAATAGAGATTTTCTGGATATGGTGGAAACAGGATATACTCTCATTTTCTTGTGATCTGAAGCGTACACAATAGTACCAGCTGCTTCCGTTTTCTTACACTGAACAATGTCTTCACATAATGCCGATGGAGAACAGCGCTCTAGGGCATATTAAAGTCATTTGTAAATTGTTGAAGGCAAAGATCACAGTTGACTGTACATTTCCCAGAACGTATTGTCATGAGGAGTTAGGCTAATTAAGTCACTTCCTGCCACATCAATGAGATTCCTGGGTCTTATGTATAAGTGTTGTGAAAATATAACAAAATACTGAACCATTTTCTTCCTGGCTTCTTCGATAATTGGCAGAACAAGACTTTATCCAGAATTGTGAAATGTAAATAAAATATAGAATTTTATAGTACCAATATCTAGAATATTGGCTAAATTTATTTAGTTGTCAATGAAATCATTTAAGATCCAACTAAAACCCTACTTTCTATAACATAAAGTGCTACTAGATCCAATTTAGAGCTTTTCCCTATTATTTTGTGACATCAATGCAGCCAGCTGATATAAGTAGTGATGGAAAAGGAAAAACCTTCCCTCATCATTTCCTACCTTCTGAAAAGTCCTTATCTGATTTGAAGAGAAAAACAAGTCTTAGAAAAAGAACTACAGACAAATGAAAAATCTACACATGAAAGACTCAAAGTTAAAATGTCATCTGCAGCCAGCAAGCTTGCTCTTCTCATCTGACAGTCAGAATTCAGCTCAACATTCGGGTTTAATGCATTTGCAGCAATGCAAACAATAAACAAATGGAAAAGCAAAGGAAACCAGACGTCTGATTCAATTATCATGTAATCTGAAGAGTCAAAAGCCAATTTCACTAAATAAAGAAAAAGTGGATATGTAAATTTATAGCCTATGATTCTTTCACTGGAGAAGAGGTTGTTAATGTGATTATACATGTGATGGTTACTACTGTCTGTAACACAAACTTGAAGTGTTTTCAGTGTTCAGAGAAAACTAATAGAAAAGACTGTTTTCTTTAATAAAATCAGTAGCACTTTAAATAAAGCAACAAACTGAAGATGATCATAAGTTACACTTTCTGTCAAGTATTTAGAAGTTCTTCTAAACTGATCTTCAAGTATTTATGTTGTTACTGGTTAAGGGGAAAACATGTAATGCTCAAAAAGTACAAAAGATTTTGAATGTGTGAAGGCATTAGCAATACTCTTAAGATACACAATTAAGAAGATTCACATATTTTGTTCTTAAATTTGTACTAAAGTTATCATGAAACTTTGGGGTCCAAGGAGATCAACTCTCCTCATTTTATAGATAAACTCAATTCAGAGAGATCACACGACCTTCACAAAACATAAAGCAGTCTGTAGAATAATCAAAAGGAGAACTCGGGTCTCTTGTTTGAGTGATATGTTTGCCACTACAGCACATCTCAGAAAAGAATCTGAAATGTCACACATTATTGTCATCTACAAAATAAAATACTATGCCTTTAAACACAAACAAACTTATTTTAAAAACTGAGATTTTTCTCATTAGACAAAACGTATTCAAGTCAGGAAAATATGAAAGTGAAAATAAGAACCACTGAATCACCACTGTGATTTTGTTGTATTCTGTTTTTAAATTTTTTCCTTGAGTACATCTTCCCTTCACCTTTTAAAATAAACTTTACTGAGGTAAATTGTATTTATTTTTAATATATATTTATATTATTTTTATTATTTATTTTTTGTACTGGATCTTAGTTGCAGCATGTGGGATCGTTTGCTGTGGCATGTGGGATCTTTATTTTTTCCAGTTGTGGCACACAGGATCTTTAGCTGCAGCATGTGAGATCTAGTTCCTTGACTAGGGATCAAACCCAGTCCCCCTGCTTTGGGACCATGGAGTCTTAGACAGTGGACCACTAGGGAACTCTCTTATTGAGGTAAACTTTAGACACAATCTATTGTTGTTCAGTTGCTCAGTCGTGTCCGACTCTTTGTGATCCCATGGACCGCAGCACCCCAGGCTTCCCTGTCCATCACCATCTCCCAGAGCTTGCTCAAATTCATGTCCATTGAGCCAGTGACGCCATGCAAACATCTTGTCCTCTGTCATCCCCTTCTCCTCCTGCCTTCAATGTTTCCGAGCATCAGGGTCTTTTCCAATGAGTCAATTCTTCACATCAGGTGGCCAAAGTATTGGAGCTTCGGCTTCAGCATCAGTCCTTCCAATGAATATTGAGGACTGATTTCCCTTAGGATTGACTGGTTGGATCTCCTTGCAGTCCAAGGAACTCTCAAGAGTCTTCTCCAACACCACAGTTCAAAAACATCAAATCTTCAGCGCTCAGCCTTCTTTATGGTCCAACTCTCACATCCATACAGGACTACGGGAAAAACCACAGCTTTGACCATATGGACCTTTGTTGCAAAATAATGTCTCTGCTTTTTAATATGCTATCTCAGTTTGTCATAGCTTTTCTTCCAAGGAGCAAGTGTCTTTTAATTTCGTGGCTGCAGTCACCATGTGCAGTGATTTTGGAGCCCAAGAAAATAAATTCCGTCACTGTTTCCATTGTTTCCCCATCTATTTGCCATAAAGTGATGAGACGGGATGCCATGATTTTCATTTTTTGAATGTTGAGTTTTAAGCCAGCTTTTTCGCTCTCCTCTTTCACCTTCAACAAGAGGCTCTTTAGTTTCTCTTTGCTTTCTGCCATAAGGGTGGTGTCATCTGCATATCTGAGATTATTTGATATTTCTCCCTGTAATCTTGATTCCAGCTTGTGCTTCATCCAGCCCAGCATTTCACATGATGTACTCTGCCTAGAAGTTAAATAAGCAGGGTGACAATATATACATATTAGACACAATAGAATATACCAATTTTATGTGAAAGGGAAAGTGAAGCCGTGTCTGACTCTTTGCAATCCCTTGGACTGTAGCCTACCAAGCTTCTCCGTCCATGGGATTTTCTAGGCAAGAGTACTGGAGTGGGCTGCCATTTCCTTCTCCACAGGATCTTCCTAACCCAGGGATTGAACCCAGGTCTCCCACATTGTAGGCAGATGGTTTAATGTCTGGGCCACCAGGGAAGTCCAATTTTATGTAAACAATGACATACATTTGGAAAAAATATATATGCATGTAACCACCACGCATTCAAGATATAGAATATTTCCATTATACCAGAACAGTTCCTTTGCACTTTGCAGTCAATTCCCACTATTTCTGCCCCAGGCAATACTCATTTGCTTCCTATCTTTGTATACTAGTTTTACCTATTTTCAAATTTCATTTCAATTAAATCATCCAATGTGAACTCTTTTATGCCTGACTTCTTTCACTCAGCAAAACGCTTCTGAGATTCATCCACATAGATTGAATATTTCAGAAGATTTTTCCCTTTAATCACTGAGTAGTAGTCCACTGTATGAGTATCCCACACTATGCATTCACTGTTGATGAACATTTCAGTTATATCCAGCTAAGGGTTATTATAAACAAGATTATAAACATCCATATGCATGCATCTTTTTGTATGAATTGTTCCTCATCTGGGGTTTGTCTAATATTTCCTCATGGTTAGATTCCAGTTTGCAGCCTTCACAAGATATCACACCTTACCCATCTGTCTTATACTGATAATGTTAATTTTGATCACTCTGTCAAATATTTTCCAATTTCTTCAGTGAACAACTACTAGTTTTTCTTCCTTTGAAACTCATATGTAATCTGCAAGGAGATACTTTAAGGTTTTCAAGTTATCCTGCTCCTCATCAAATTTCCCCCTAGATTTAACATCTATTAGTGATCTTGACTGACCCAATGTTTATCATTATGGTTGCAAAATAATGCCTTTCCAACTCTAGTATTCCCTTCACATTTACCAATCAGTCAGAATTCTTCTGTAAGCAAGGGCTCTCCTACCCAACCCTATATCCATTCACTTATTTATCTATTTATTATGATTGTGGACTTGTGAATTTCTATGTTATCACTGATTCATTATGGTTCTAATTTATTTTGATGCTCAAATTGTCCTGGATTTGGCCAGTAGGAGCCATGTCAAGTTACTTCCTACACCCTGTGAACTGTCTCTTCAATTATTTTCTTTACTGTTTCTCATTTCAGACATAACAAGGTGCTCCAGGCTTATTTTGTATTCACTGTACCTCATACCAGGAATCAAACATTTTTCCAAGGAGCCCTGACTCTTTCATGAGAAATGGTACTGGAGACCTAGATTTGGGTGCTATGTGTGCTCGTTGCCCCTGGAGTGACTTTGTTCTTTGACCTTCTTATTGGGTAGAACTAGAAAAATATGCCTATGTATACCCATATATAAATATACATCCAAACATACATATACGCCCCTGTGTACACATATGCATATAAAGAAGTAGACACATATATGCATATTTTAGAAATCATAGATAGTTACTGACACCTCCAGTTTTCATCAACTTCCATGGGGTCCTCTGTTCCCTTCTCCATGTTTCACATTTTTGTGTCCCTTCTTCCACAGTAAGAACACTGGTTCCCAAAACTATCATGAGCTTTACTCATTTGTGCTAATCTATAATACATGTAAAATAGTTTAAGAATTGGTTTCCTCTATGCGTGAGTGCTAAGTCGCTTCAGTCCCGTCCAACTCCTTGTGACCCCATGGACTATAGCCCATCAGGCTCCTCTGTCCATGGGATTCTCCAGGCAAGAATACTGGAGTGGGTTACTATGACTTCTTCTAGGCAATCTTCCCAACCCAAAGATCGAACCCGTGTCTCTTACATCTCCTGCATTGGCAGGTGGGTTCTTTACCACTAGTGCCACCTAAAAAGCCCGGTTTCCTCTATACCTCACTACAATAAATAAATCTTTTAAAAAGAAATCAACATTTCTTTGAAATCTCCACTCCTCACAACCCTGCCTAAGACTTGGAATATGTAGTCAAATGCCTCATTCCTAAGCCAATTCAGTTCCTCCTTCCTTCCTTCCTTGTTTCCTTTCTTTTCACTGTGGGTATGGTATTCATTTGAAATAAAATTAATTCATTTGTTTCCATTTGCTTTTACTTTTAGATTTTTTTCTTCCTCATTCTTGGTGGTTTAATTTTATTTTTTTAATATGTAAAATATTTACATACATTCAAAAGTAAAAACTTTCAGAAAGATACACTCAAAGAAGTGTCATTCCCTACTACATCCTTTCCATCCTTTCCTCCACTATGTGTAATTAACTCATTGTTTACTGTATTTAGTTTTGGAAAGATAAGCAAATATATTATCTTTTAAAATTTCTCCATCATTCACACATACAAATGATAGCATACATTTATACTATTTTACACTTTACCTTTTTTACTTAATGTCATCCCACTGATAATCACTCTATATCAGTTTACGGAGATCTTCCTCATTCTGTTTTACATTTGCATAGTACTCACTCGGGCATATGTTTGACTCGGGTCAAATATAGTTAATTCAAGTTCTCTCTCAGCTTGGTCACTGAGGGTAGCTTCTGATACTTTACGATTACACATAATGCTCTAATAAATAACTTTGATCATATGTATTTTCACATTGCTGGAGCCATACTATCAGAATAAATTCTGAGAGGTGGGACTACTAAATCAAAAGGTAAAAATGCCTATGTAGTGTTTTTAAACATCACCAAATTCTCCACCATTTGATGTTCGATCATTTTGGATTGTCACCAGCCTTGTATGAGGATACCTATTTCCCCCAGTCTCCACATGAAATTTATAAGAAAATTAAGATGATGCTGTTTTTGAAAGTTAAGATGATTATGCTTTTGAAAATATTATTTTCCAGTTTCCAAAAATCATACTGTATCACAGGCACTTTCACATGTCATTAAAGCTCTTTGTAAGTATGATTGTATACAGTTGCATAATAGTCAATTAAACAATCAACAATTTATTCACTATGGTACATTTAGATTGTTTCTAAATATTAATATTTTACATTAACTGACAATGAACATTTTAGTGTATAATTATTTGTGTGTATAAGAGGATATTACTAGAAGAGATTTCTAATTTTTCACTCAATATCCTGATTTTGCAACATGAAGGACATTGAAGCTTGGACAGAGAGCAAAAAGCTTTGCCCACATGTTTGAGAAGTTTATGCATTCTACGAGACAACTTTAGCAGAAATATTGTGGTGAAACTAAACCATTTACGCAAATCTATGGGCAGTCAAGTCTTGGTCAAATATAGTCATCAGTGCAGTATAGAAGAGTGGAAAACTTCTAAAGAATCAACTGAAGCAATCCCTGTGGCCTCCACAAATAATTCAAAATGTCTTTTTTTTTTTCTTTCATCCAAAAGTGCTGGGTTTAGTGAGCATTAAGATTTTAATAAAGAGCTTCAGAATGATTGCCAAGTACTTCAAGTGCTCTCTGAGTGCACTTGCTGTTTGCAAGGATTTTCATTTCACAGATTACTTTGTGCAGTAATTTGAGAAACTTAGTGCCTTCGTTTAAGCCCCCAAAGCTATGATGCAATCTGCATTGAAATTTTGTGGCCTTGTATTGCCTTCCTACCTAAGCATAGGTCACTCTTCTGAGAAATAAGCTGAATTTTATTTTAATAGAATTTGCCTTTTCTCTAGAAACAGCAGGCTTTGAGAGTGGAATGCCTGCTTCCATGAAAACTGCAACATATCTGTGGCCATTGGAGGTTTTCCCTGTGGACACAATCATCTTATAAGCTACAAAATACTGGCATTTATGCTGAAAATATTGTGTCAGTCCTGTTCAACAACATGACTGTCCATCTCTGCTGCTGACTCATCAGGCCTCTAGCCTGCCTTAGTGTCATGCTCAATAAGGCAGCCCTCATTTAAAAACTGCTGGTGTTTTCTGCCTCAAAACTTGCATTGCTGCCCAGCTACCACCTTTGCCTGGGATCTTTCTGGTCTTCAGCCCAGGTTTGTTTGACAGAGCCCCTGCCAACTTTAGTTCAAGCTGCTTCACCAATTTTAGTCCAAATTGCATATTCCTTGGTATATGGCACTATCCACATCACATCATTGAACTATTTACATTTGGCCACGTCTGGGCCAGGTCAGCAATATACATCAATTGCTCACTTCCATGAGATAGAGGAGATCACATGTCAAACTGCAGATTTCATCCAGTTGGCAAAGAGATTCATAACTTCTGGCTCTAGAACCTCAGAGCAGCTGTCCCAATCAATTCATAGGCTCAAATGTTTACTTGAAGAGGTTTTCTCAAGGTTTGGTGCCCAAACCACATATTTTTAAGCCAACGGGCCAGTTAGTGTGCCTTTACCACCAAGACAGAGAACAAGTTCCTATCTCCCCAGATCCCCAACCACCTTCCTCAGTCACAGACACACAGACACTTTAAGTTGTGCTGTAATTTAATTACACGCACATAATTTGCTAATGGGGACTTGACAGGTGGTGCTAGTGGTAAATAATCCACCTGCCAATGAAGGAGATATAAGAGACGTGGGTTCAATCTCTTAGTCGGGAAGATCTTCTGGAGGAGGAAATGGCAACCCACTCCTGTATTCTTGCCTGAAAAATTCCATGGATAGAGGAATCTGGTGGGCTATAGTCCATGGGGTTGCAAAGAGTCACATATGACTGAGAGTTTGAGCAAAATTTATTAATATGTCCTTATCTCAGACTGAACTGTGAACTCCTCATAAATGAAAAATGAATCTTATGCATATTTGTGCCCTGCCCCCTTGGTCTAGCACACGACCTGGAATAAAGTAGTTTTCTAATTACTCTCTATAAATGATTAAAGTCACATTTGTGTTAATTCCTTTGAAACTTTTGTCACCAAGGTCAAACAGGTGTTCAATAATTATTTCCAAGGTAAAAGAGTTTTTCAAAGAGTAAAGCAGGAGGAATACAAATATCAGCAAATTCTGAAGCTCCTTTCAGCAGGACTTCAAACTAATAGCAAATAATCACATCCCTTCTGGTGATGTTTATGAACTAGAAAATGGTCCCAATTGGTAAGTTTCATGCAGGTCTGAATATACACATTTTGATTGAATTTGCTTTAAAGAAGATGCTGCACTGTCAACCATATTTATTAGTTGATCTTAAGAATTCATGCACTTAAGTGTTCTAGAATTAGAGATAAACATTGGAATTATGACTGTGAGAAATGGATAAGAGTTTCATTGGGGATGACAGAAGGTAAGGCTGAGCAAGAAGGAGGTTTGAAATCCTGCATTAATTCTGGAGTTCATCAAACCATGACTATAGAAATCTCGATATATTTGAATTGCAATAACAATTTATAAATCTCTTAAATACTTTTTGTCCTTCCATTTTCTCCTTCAATATAAGCCCACCAATTTATAGGCTAGTAGAGTTTTGCCAGGAAAACGCACTGGTCATAGCAAACACCCTCTTCCAACAACACAAGAGAAGACTCTACACATGGACATCACCAAATGGTCAACACCAAAATCAGATTGGTTATATTCTTTGCAGCCAAAGATGGAGAAGCTCTATACAGTCAGCAAAAACAAGACCGGGAGCTGACTGTGGCTCAGATCATGAACTCCTTATTGCCAAATTCAGACTTAAATTGAAGAAAGCAGGGAAAACCACTAGGCCATTCAGGTATGACCTAAATCAAATCCCTTATGATTATACAGTGGAAGTGAGAAATAGATTTAAGGGATTAGATCTGATAGACAGAGTGCCTGATGACCTATGGACGGAGGTTCATGCCATTGTACAGGAGATAGGGATCAAGACCATCTCCATGGAAAAGAAATGCAAAAAAGCAAAATGGCTGTCTGAGGAGGCCTTACAAATAGCTGTGAAAAGAAGAGAAGTGAAAAGCAAAGGAGAAAAGGAAAGATATTCCCATCTGAATGCAAAGCTCCAAAGAATAGCAAGGAGAGATAAAAAAGCCTTCTTCAGTGATCAATGCAAAGAAATAGAGGAAAACAATAGAATGGGAAAGGCTAGAGATCTCTTCAAGAAAATTAGAGATACCAAGGGAACATTTCATGCAAAGATGGGTTTGATAAAGGACAGAAATGGTATGGACCTAACAGAAGCAGAAGATATTAAGAAGAGGTGGCAAGAATACACAGAAGAACTGTACAAAAAAGATCTTCATGACCCAGATAATCACGATGGTGTGATCACTCACCTAGAGCCAGACATCCTGGAATATGAAGTCAAGTGGGCCTGAGAAAGCACCACTATGAACAAAGCTAGTGGAGGTGATGGAATTCCAGTTGAGCTATTTCAAATCCTGAAAGATGATGCTGTGAAAGTGCTGCACTTTCAAGATGCTGAACAGGGAGGTGGGGCCCAAGTGAACTAACGGGGAGAAACAATACAAAGTGATTGATCTCTTACCAGAAACAATGGCTGCTATAACATTATAGAATATCTGTAAAATGCTGTAAGAAAAAGAGAAGGAAAAAAACATTTCAATTCAGAATTCTACATCCATTGAAAATATCCTTCAAAAAGCAGGAAATAAAACTCATGAGAAAAGCCACAAAAAAAAAAAAGAAAATATCCTTCAAAAAAGAGGATGATAAAAGAAAACACAAGAAAAATACTTGTGACCATGGATTACACAAAGATTTCTCAGATACAACACCAAAAGCATGATATAAAAAAGAGATAACTGATAAATTGAACTTCATTAAAATTAGGAATGTTTGCTCTTTAAAAAAAAAATACTGTTAAGGGAATGAAGTGACAAACCAAAGACTAGGAAAAATATATGCAAGTCACACACCTGAGAAACACATATCTAGAATATATTAATCAAAATAAATAACATGAAAAAAAAGCTTTGAACAAGCACTTCACCAAAGAAGATATACAGGTGGCAAATTAGTAGATGAAATGATGCTCAATATCATTAATCATTAGGAACTAATCCAAATTAAAATCACAGTGAGATATCACTACTGACCTATTATCAATACAATGACAAAAATACTCTAAGTTCTAGCAGTGATGTGAACCAACTGGAAATACATCGCTAGTATAAATGTTAAATGGTACAGCCATTTTGTAAAATAATGCAACGGTTTCTTATAGACTTCAATGTACAGATTTACACAAGTGAAATGAAAATGTATGTTCACGCGAAAATCTGTTCATATTTGTCTATAGCGGCTTTTATGCATGATCAACAAAATTTGAAACAAGACAAATGTTTCTCAAATGTGAAGTGGATAAACAAATTTTGGTATATTCACAGCATTAGTAAATACTATATAGCATAAAGAAGAATGAATTATTTTTTAATTTAATTTTTATTTTATATTGGAGTATAGTTGATTTACAATGCTGTGTTAGTTTCAGGTGTGCACCATAATGATTCAGTTATACATATACATATATCTATTCTTTTTCAGGTTCTTTTCCCATATAAGTTATTACAGAATATTGAGTAGAGTTCCCTGTGCTATGCAGTAGGTCCTTGTTGATTATCTATTTTATATATTCTGTAGTGTGTACATGATAATCCCAATCTCATAATTTACCCCTCCCCCCACCTTCCCTCTTCAGTAACTAAAAGTTTGTTTTTTATGTCTGTGAGTCTGTTTCTGTTTTGTAAATAAGTTCATTTGTATTATTTCTTTTTAGATTCCATATTAAGGGATATCATGTGATATTTCTCTTATTTCCCTTTCTCTGTCTGACATTTTACTCAGTATGACAATCTCTAGGTCCATCCATGTTGTTATAAATGGCATTATTCCATTCTTTGTAATGCATGAATAATACTCTATTGTATACATGTACCACAGCTTCTTTATACATTCCTCTATCAAGGGACATTTAGGTTGCTTCCAAGTCTTAGCTATTGTAAACGGTGCTGCAGTGAACACTGGAGTTCATGTATCCTTTCTGATCATGTTTTTCTCTGGATATATGCCCCCGAGTGAGATTGTCGGATCATATGGTAATTCTGTTTTTAGTTTTCAAGGAAAATCCATGCTGCTCTCCATAGTGGCTGTACCAATTTCCATTCCCACCAACACTGTAGGAAGTTTCCCTTTTCTGAACACCCTCTTCAGCATTTATTGTTTGTAGACTTTTTGATGATGGCCATTCTGACCAGTGTGAGGTGACACATCATTGTAGTTTTGATTTGCATTTCTCCAGTAATTAGCGATGTTGAGCATCTTTTCATGTGCTTTTTGGCCATCTATATGTCTTCTTTGGAGAGATGTCTATCTAGATCTTTAAAATACTAACAGTATTCAAGTAACACACAGAAAAGAAGTACATGAGGACAAAAGAAACAATGTATGGTACAAATAGAAAACAACTTATAAATCAACTATACTCCAATAAAAAGTAAAAAAATTATAAATTAAAAAAATCACTTATACAAAAAGAAATAATATAGAAAACAAATAGGTTAGAAGGCAGATTTAAGTTAAACCATAACAAAAACTGTCATTTCTTTAGGAAGACATCACAATTTTAAAAGTGAATGTACCAAATAACAGAGCTACAAAATAGATGAAGTAAAAACTAATAGAATTTAAACTAGAACTAAAATCAACCACAGTTATAGTTGGTGATTTCCTTACCCCTCTCTTAGTAATTGATAAAGCAAGTAGACCAAAAATTCATAAGACTGCAGAACATTTAATCAACATTAGCAACCAATTCAACCTTATTGATATTTCTACATTACCTCAATAATCACTGAACACACTATTCACAGGCACATGAAATTTCCATCAGGATAGACCATATGCTGGGCAATAAATATGTACCAATTAATCTGAAAAGAGTAAGCACTCACAGAGTACATTCTCTGAACATAACAGAATTAAATTAGAAACTAGTAATAGTAAGATATTTAGAAGATGCCCCAAACTTTAGAAATTAATCAACAGTCTTTGAAATAATCCATGGGTCAAAGAACATATCACAAAAGAAACTAGAAAATACACCAAACTGAATTGAAATGAAAACTTAGCATGTCAAAGTTGGTGGGATGCTACTAAAGCAATACCTAGGGGGAGATTTATACCTTTATATGGTTATTTTAGAAATAAGTAAGATTACACACCAGTCAGAATGGCTGCTATCCAAAAGTCTACAAGCAATAAATGCTGGAGAGGGTGTGGAGAAAAGGGAACCCTCTTACACTGTTGGTGGGAATGCAAACTAGTACAGCCACTATGGAGAACAGTGTGGAGATTCCTTAAAAAACTGGAAATAGAACTGCCATATGACCCAGCAATACCACTTCTGGGCATACACACTGAGGAAACCAGGTCTGAAAGAGACACGTGGACCCCAATGTTCATCGCAGTACTGTTTATAATAGCCAGGACATGGAAGCAACCTAGATTCCCATCAGCAGACGAATGGATAAGGAAGCTGTGGTACATATACACCATGGAATATTACTTAGCCATTAAAAAGAATTCATTTGAATTAGTTCTAATGAGATGGATGAAACTGGAGCCCATTATACAGAGTGAAGTAAGCCAGAAAGATAAAGACCAATACAGTATACTAACACATATATATGGAATTTAAAAAGAGGGTAACAATAACCCTATATGCAAAACAGAAAAAGAGACACAGATGTACAGAACAGACTTTTAGACTCTGTGGGAGAAGGCGAGGGTGGGATGTTCTGAGAGAACAGCATTGAAACAAGCATACTATCAAGGGTGAAACAGATCACCAGCCCAGGATGGATGCATGAGACAAGTGCTCGGGGCTGGTGCACTGGGAAGACCCAGAGGGATGGGATGGGGAGGGGGGTGGGAGCGGGGATCGGGATGGGGAACACATGGAAATCCACGGCTGATTCATGTCAATGTATGGCAAAAACCACTACAATATTGTAAAGTAATTAGCCTCTAACTAATAAAAACAAATGGAAAAAAAAAGAAATAAATAAGATTGAAAATCAGTGACTAATTTTCCATCTTAAAGGCCTTAGGTTTCCTAATTCCAAGGTTTTCTATGTTACAGTAATTAAGATATTATATTATATATAGGCATATACCTCAAATGAACAAAATACATCATCCAGAAAAAGATTCACACATAAAATCAATTGATTTTCAGGAAAGAATTGAATGCAGTTCAAAATAGAAAGGAAAGTATCTTCAACAAAGTAGGCTGGATAAACTTAATAAGCATGGAAAAAATTAACCTGACTTCTTGATTAATGGTACACAAAAATTAATTGGAAATGGATTAAGATCTAAATATGAAAATTAAAACTATAAAATTTTTAAAAGAAAACATTGCAGAATCCTTGTAAATATGAAGTCAGCAAATATTTCTTAGCACACCACAGAAAAAATATTGAACTTAAAGAAAAATGATAAATTAGACTTCAAAATGTTTTTAATTCTGTTTTTTAATAATTTTCTTTATGAAAATAAAAATGAAGTTCACAAAGAAGTTGAAAATATTAACAACACACATTCTTGACAGAGGACCTATGTCCATAATATGTAAAGATCTCTCAATAATGACATATATACTGCTATATTTAAAATAGAAAACCAACAAAGACCTACTCTCGTGCACAGGGGACTCTGCTCAATATTCTGTAATGACCTAAATGAGAAAGGAATTTGAGAAAGAAGAGGTGCATGTGAATCACTTTACTGTACACCTGAATCTAACACAACATTGTAAAACAACTCTACTCCACTATAAAATAAAAATTAAAATAAAAAAAGCATGACTAATAAAAATGGACAAAGTACTTGAACACATACTACACGAAAGAAGATATGTAAATTCTCAATAAGTATATGTAAGGATTCTCAATGTCATTAGGCATCAGGGAAATGAAAATTAAAACCACACAGTTTGGAAAACTAGTTGGCAATTTCCTAAATATTTAACTATACATCACCCTTATGATCCAGTAATTTCACTCTTTGATATTTATAAGAATTTTTGTCCAAATACTTGTATGAGAATGTTTGTAGTAGTTTTAGTCATAATGGCAAAAACCTGGAAATAACTCAAAATCTATCAACAAGATAGTATATTGTGGTATATTCATGTAATGGAATAATGTCTACCAGTAATGTTAAAACACACATCAACATGTATGAATCTCATAGACATAATGTTGACTAAAAGATGACCAACACAAAACACTACCTATTATATGATTCCATTTACAGGAAGTTCTAGAATATACAAATTTAACCCATGGTGACAGAAATCAGAACAGTGATTGCTTATCTAGGGGTGAGATATGACTGGAATAAGGCAACACCAGCATCTTTCGATTTCTTCCTGAGTGGCTATAGATTGCACTTGCTTATATTATATGTGTATGTGTGTGTATACAATCAAATATCATTGAATTGTACACTTAGAATAATGCTTATTTCACTCTATGTAAATTTAACTTCAGTAATTAAAAAAAGTTCCAAGTTAATTATTGGAGAAAAGATATAGAAGTTGAATAATAGAAGGGGAAATTTGCCCAGCATGCAATATTGTTTTTCCTTTTCTGATCTAGTTTGTTTGACCTACAAATATTTTATGATATATACTTGTGAAACCTCAATGAAAACAAACTTCTGTTCTGTTACTTTATTGTTAAAAGTTATTCAAGTTCACCAAAGCACATCTTTTGATTCCACAGTCAATGTTAGCTTTTAAATAATTGTACATAAACCATATAACTACTATTATTCCTGCGAAATGAAGTTACTGCTTTTTGGGGACAGGGGAAGATTTTTAAATTTATTTTAATCAAGGAGAATAAACCATTCAGGTTATTGAATAATGCTCCCTAAGATACCTTGTAATCTGCAATGTTGAATAAAAATCAGAGAAAAATCCTTGAACTATGTTAGTGGTTTGGGTAAAATGAATTCAAACCTTTAAGTTACTTGGAGAGGGAATTTTCTGGCGGGCCAGTGGTTAGGACTTGGCGCTTTCACTGCTATCAGCCGGATTCAATTTCTGGACAGAGAACTAAGATCTTGCAAGCCACGTGGCATGGCCAAAATAATAATAAAATAATAATAATAATAATAATAATAATAATAATAAAATTACTTGTAGCATTAGCCCATACCTCTACATTTAACATCTCTTGAAGAAGATATGATCATTTGCAACCGTGCTATTTCTGGAGGAAACACCAACTATTAGCAACAACTTGCAGTACTTAGAGACAGCAGATCAGAGGATTCTGACACAAATTATATGACTAGGCATGACATCAGTAATTCAGCATGGCAAGCTGCTGAAAACGTAGAGGAGATACTTTTTTTGTCCTGACTAGAATGCTAATCTCAACAAGGAAAGGTACGGGGAAATTCAGATGTCTGCAGCTTTCAGGCATTGGTTCATCTGTTTCTAAGCTAAGTGAATTATTTATCAGTGACTCAGCACATCACTGGTGTTTGAAGGCATATTGCACAAATTTAAAAGTAGATTTTATTTATTTCTGCAGCCAGGAAACAAATCCAATTAAAATAAACAGTTTGGAAAGATTTTTATTTCTGAAAGTTAAAAATAATTTCTTCAGTATAAAAATTTAGTGTCTCCATTTTATGAACCACTTTGTACTTAGACTCCAATGCATTTTCAGTACTCATCTCTTCACATGCTAAATGACATGAACTACTATTAAATGCCCATGTGGTGTGGATAAAAATCTCCAAGATATTATTATTATTATTTTAAATTTTGGCTGCACCATGTAGCTTTCAGGATCTTGCCAACCAGGGATTGAACTCAGGCCATGGCAGAGAGAGTGCTGATGCCTAACCACCTAACCACTCAGGACCACCAGGGAACTCCCTTGAAAATAATAGAAAATAGAATGGAAACCAGTTGAAGCCACACTTTCTCTTTCCTAACAGAACCTCAGTTTTGTTTAGGTATCTACTCTATTTCTAGCTCCAGAAGGAGTTCCTATTTGCCAATGGAATAAGAGCAAAGAATTTCTCTTGCTCCATATAGTGGCGCAATGGTAAAAAATCCACCTGCCAATGCAGGAGACACAAGAGATGCAGGTTCAATCCCTGGGTCAGGAAGATCCCCTGGAGAAGGAAATGGGAATGCACTCCAGTATTCTTGCCTGGAAAATGTCATGGACAAAGGAGTCTGGTGGGCTACAGTCCATGGAGTTGCAATGAGTCAGACACGACTGAGAGACTGAGCACACATACATACACATGTAGCCATGTGACCTAAGTTGGACTTATCAGAATAAATTTTATTCCATGTTTCGTGGAAAAGTTACTTTCTTTTATTTTAGTGAACAAGAAAATAATCACCCTTAGTTGCCATTGGCATTCTCTTGAAAAGAGGTTGTTGTTAAGGAGGGCAAACTAGTGAGACAGATATTTTACTGAATCATTAAATCACTGATGTTTTTCAGTACTTGACTCTGTACTACCTCTAGTCTTCCTGGTATGCAAGGAAATGCATTTCCTTATTGTTTAGGAAAGCTTAGTTTTTCTTACCCCCCCCCCCCCAAATTTTTTTTCTTCTAAGCAACTTGGAAGCATCTCATTATCTGTACTTAGGCCTTGACTCATAGTAAAATACTTTGTCATTCCACTGAGTTTCAGGCTGAAATAAGATATGCATAGTTCATGCTTCTTGTCTACATACAAGCAACAGAAAATAAGTGAATATGTTTTGTTTTATATGCTGTAGTCCAACTCTGAAGTAGTTTATCAGACCATCTCCAAGAATATCAGAAGGTAGCATTTTTGGTAGCTGAAAGACTCCAAAATCCTCTAAATTATGGAAAACTTCAGGACTTAAAAAAAGCCTCAAATATTAAAATCTCTCACAAGATCCACAGAAGCAAGCAACTATGGATTGAATCCAAGAGGACTGGACTGAAGGATAACAATTTTAGAACGTTGAGATTCAAGGAGAAGTAATTCCTATTGTATCTACCTTGTGATTTTTGAATGGTCATAGAAAGCAATGGCTTTATTGAAGTTTTCTGTGCTGTTAGGAAACTGTGATTAAATTCCATTGTGGAGCATGAGATACTGATGAGAAACAGAATGGATATTATTTCTTTCAAATGTGAGAAGTAGGAAAAATATAACCTGTGCTTAAATTATCATCAATGCAGAGATAATTTTACAATGCGAACTTAACCCTCCAAGTTAGGAAGATGAAAATCAGTCATTTCTAAATAGGAAAGGATTTAGACTACTATAAGATGAACAGAAGAAAAGAAAATTGGAAAGAAAATCCTGAGGAAAAAAAAAGCAGAATCTTTATGATCCATGTAGCAGAATATCAAGCTTATTAAAGCCATTAAAAGGGTTCCAGTACAAGATGGAGACATAGGAGTCTCCTGAACTCCCCTCCTCCCATGGATATTGGACATACTCATCTATAGCTACACACCAAGGAATTCTCTGTGCAAGAGATCTTGAAACTAGCTGAGCAATGCCTACACACTGGTAAATGATAAAATACCCATATCACCCACACTGAAATGTATAAGAAAGACTGGGACACTCTTGCACAATAAACCCCACCCCTTAGCACAAAGCCATATAATCTGGAAGGAACTTTCAGCTCCCAGCATCTCCCTGGGGAGTGAAGAGTGTGGCTCCCACATCTAGTGCCCCAACTTCTGAGACTCCTAACTGTGGAACAGGCCCCCGAAACACCTAACCCTGAACCTGTAGGGCTTGCATCCACAAGACCCAAGAGACTATAGCCAAAAAGAAACATTTCTTGACAGGCTTTTGTGAACTTGCCATTGCTTTTCCCCAGGGCTCAGCACAGAGGAAGCAGACAATTAAAAAAGAAAAAATCCATTTCCCAATGTTTCCCTGAGAGAAACCTATTTGTATACTTTAATAACTGCCCCCTGAGGACCAGGCTTATAATTTAACACATATCTAGAGGCTGACTACAGTCCTCCCTGTTGATCAGGAAGGCCAGAGACATCACCTTTGCCTTCTCACTTGAGCTGATAACCCCTGGAAGGAGCTTGTATACAGATCTGGTATACCAGCTTTTGTGGCTGCTCCTAAAGACTCAGGCCCCTGGGTCACCTATCACTGATACCCATTGGGACTTGCATTCATGTCTCCCACAGAACTGTAGCAGACAAAAAATGAATGGGTGCAAGAGTACCCCCTCCCACAGCTGTACACCTGGGCCTGGCACAGAGGGAGTAGGCAAAAAAGGCTATTTCCCAGTTTCTCCTTGGACTTCATGATGGAGAAATCAGACAAACACTGGTTCAGGCAGGTGTGCAAAATTAACCTCAACAGTGATAAGTCTTGTTAACAGTATGTACCCTGGCTATGAGGTGATGAAAGTTGGAACTTTATCTCTGTGGTCATCCTTTCAAAACTAAATAACCCTAGCCCTGTCATGAGAAAAACACAAGATAAACCCCAATTGAGAAAAATTTGCTGAAATACCTGATTTCTCCTCACACTGCCAGGATCATTGAAAACTAGGAAAATATGAGAAATTCTAACAGACACAAGGAGCCTAAGGAGACATGATGACTAAATGTAACGTGGTACCCTGAATGTGGTCCTGAAACAGAAAAAGGACGTTAACAAAAGTCTGAGGGAATCTGAATAAATTATGGACATTAGTTAATAATAATGTATCAATATTAGATCATTAATTATAATGAATGTTTTATATTAATGTAAGATTTTAATAAGGGAAACATTTTGTGGTATATGGAAACTCTGCTATCTTTACAGATTTTTATAAATCTAAACCTATTCTAAAATAAGTTTATTCAAAATCAGTGAGAGTAGTAGAAAGAAGAAAATAAGACAGAAGAAATAAATGAAAAGAAAATAGGACAGGAGAGAAAGACTGTGTACTGACACCCCTACAAGAATGTCATTTAAGTACTACAAAAAGTATGTTGTGCCCTTTTAAAAACATTTCAAACATTTGCATTTAAGTAACTTTAGGTGTCAAAAGCCAGGATACCTTTTTTTTTTTTTTTTGAGTTCAACCTTGAAATCATGGATTCATTCATTCATTAGCTATTTTCTTCACTTCTTTGGTCACATTTATGTCCCTCTTACACCCAAATTCTTAAAATCCTTAAAAGTCCTACTGAAGAATTCCTTTGCTTTCTTCTGCCTTCCAGTTCTATTCTAAAACTCTCTGTAGCACAATGATTATTCTCCCATCTTTTCTGCCTTCTTTGCCTTCACCCATTATCTTCTCTTCAATCCAGAAATAAACAACTATTTTCCTGCAGTCCAAGTCTATCTTAAGACTTAGTCCTCATCGTGCTTCAAAATGAATTGAATATAATGCCACTAAGCAATTCTATTTGCGACCCCGTGGACTATACAGTCCATGGAATTTTCCAGGCCAGAATACTGGAGTGGGTAGCCTTTCCCTTCTCCAGGGGATCTTCCTAACCCATGAATCGAACCCAGGTCCTCCACTTTGCAGGTGGATTCTTTACCAGCTGAGCTACCAAGGAAGCCCAGGAATACCGGAGTGGGTAGCCTATCCTTTCTCCAGCAGATCTTCAAACTGGGATCTCCTGCATTGTAGGTGGATTCTTTACCAACAGCTTTCAGGGAAGCCCAAGACTTAGTCCTCATCGTGCTTCAAAAGGAATTGAATATAATACTACTAAGAAATTCAAAGTAGCAAACTAGTGACAAATGTAACAAAATGGATGAATCTCACCAATAGTATGTTGAGCAAAAAGAGCCAAATCCAAATTGGCTGTGTCATTCCATTTATATTAAGTTCTTGAAAAGGCCAGTTTAAGTTATGGTGATTAGAATCAAAGCCACTGTTCCCTCCAAGGGAGGGGAATTGACTGAAACTGAGAATAAGACAACTTTTTAGGGGGTAATGAAAACATTCTATAACTTGTTTGGGAAAAAGTTATATGAGTGTATATACTTATCAAAATTTATTAAGTTACATATTTTAAATATATATAATATATGTAAATTGCATCTTATAAATTTGAAGGAATGAAGACTCAAAAGCTAACAAAAGTTATTAGAAATGAATGTTTAAGTGATTTTTTAAAATAGCAGCCCACATTTTCAATTTAGAAATCTGTGATTCTGACTTTTTATTGAAAATGGGAAAACCTAGAAACATTGTACCCACCTTTACACATAAGCCTAGACTTCATGACTCTGGTCTTAATCCCTTTCATTCATTTATGGTTTTTTTGTTGTTGTTAGGTCCTTTGGTCTAAATTCTAGTCCTTACTCCCAATGTGACTACTGTCCTTGTATTCAGACAAACTGACAGTACCCTAAGATTACAAGGTTTACCTGACAAAATATGCCATGGACCTAAGCAAAGTCACATCCTCACCATTGACCCAGAGACACTGGAACTAGATGCCTTTTATAAAGGTGCAATAAAATAATAAAAAATACACATGGCCTGTGCATAAAGAAAGCACTACTTTATGAATGATTAACTTTTCCTGATCATTTCTGAGTTTAAATTTATAAGGATATCAAAACCTAAAGTCTATGTCATTAAAATCTCTGAGTATATCTCATTCCACAGTGACACTATTCTCCAAAGGGCTTGCAATTAAACACAGAGCATGTAAGTGATTTTATTAATGAGATTTTCTGCTAATTTCAAGTTATTCCATTTTTAAGACTGCCTGAACTCTTATAGGTCACAAAAATTTTTTTTCAAAGATTCCTTGATGGAAAAATTACTAAAATAGGTTATATCAAGATAAACTTCACCTTCCATCAGAGACTAGGCATGAAATGTTTTCATTCCAAAGGAGGATTTGGGGGGCTTAGATTGACCTGATGAATGAGATATAAAAGGAAGATTTCTACCTTTGCTGGGGAATTTTATTTAAGAGACTGTATTCCTCTCATTTCTATTTAGTAGCATACCCAGTGAAAACAGAAACACTACAATTAAGTAATCATCAAGTTTCCCCATAAAACACACTGTGTTTCTGACAATATCAAGAAAACATGATAAACAATCCCCAGGACATAGTCCCCAGGACTACCAGCAGAATGTTTTGAAACCCACTGTCAACAATATTTACTAGGCATGACTTAAGAAGACAGAGAAGAAAAGCAGTAATGACTAAAAAGGTCTTTAGGCAAACACCTGTAGATTGCAATTTGAAAAGGAATTTTCTTAGAATCAAAAAGAAATTTTAAGTAAGTATGTTATTTTCCTCCCTGTAAACATCTCCACTGATCCACTTCTCTGGGTTGCTAGCCAACAGGGTCCCAGTTGCATTGTGCTTTATAGCGTCTACAGTGCAGAAGATAATAATTTGCATTGCTA
The DNA here is from genome assembly GCF_910594005.1 of Cervus elaphus. Classification (NCBI taxonomy): domain Eukaryota; kingdom Metazoa; phylum Chordata; class Mammalia; order Artiodactyla; family Cervidae; genus Cervus; species Cervus elaphus. Next base: position 140,559,836 of record NC_057848.1, on the reverse strand, counting down.
AATTAGGAGAAAATACAAATTAAATTAAGCTAAATTTCTGCTTCTCACACTAGTAATAAACAGATGGAGGTATGGTTTGAGATATGAGTTTTGATTTTGGTCAAGTATCCTAAGGCCACAGGGAGGCAAAGGTCTAAGAATGATACAATTTCGTTAGACACACTTGGAAGGTTCAGAAAAATTTAAACTTTGATGCCTGTTAGGGAAATGAAGTAGGGTGAGTAGGGAAAAAAGAGAATGAACAAAGTAACATTGCAACAGTTGTGCACTGGCCTTTACAAATGTTGGCCTGGATTTTTAGAGCTTTCAGGAACAGAGTTAAATTATACTAGGCAGGGGCCCTGAAAGGTTTTGTGCAGTCAGGCACTTGTCAAGTTCCAGAATGATGCTTGCAAGGCATTCATGGCCTTTCTCACCAAACTGAATCAATGGTGTTTGGACATTAAGTTTGTTTTGTCATAGATATTAAACATCCTGAAATAATCTTTTATTTCTCTCTACATGAAATAGTAAAGGGAGAAATAAATTTAAGAATCTGAATTGTCCAGATCATTATCTAACTTTTCCGAATTTGATATAATGCAGTCAAATATGTTTTTCAAACTTTTATCTCTAATGCAATTAAAGATAGTGATTTGAAACCCCTAAATAATGAGCATCTAGTGTACTTTGTGCTTTATATTAATTATCTGATATAGTCTTCACTATGTCTCTATGAAATAATGCTTATTTCTATTATAATTCCCATTTTACATATGAGGAAACTGGGATTTTAATTTGTTCACAGTCTCTATGCAAGTAAGTGCATGATTTGGGGTTTAAATTTGGATCTGTTTTACTTCAAAGTATTTTAAAGCCTATGTTGTGACACATTGTTGCTGGGATACTGATTAAACTTTTTAAAACGTAAAATAATTACAATAGAACGAGGCAGAGTAGAAAATACTAGACAGCAACAGAGGTAGCAATAGTTCATGAAACTTTTATTTCAGGTGTGTGTGTATGTGTGCAGCATGTGTATTCATATGAGCTAAAATTAAAATAAATTTACTTTATCACAGTAAAAATAGTCTGAAAAATAATGAAGTCTATAGTCTTGAATCAAAATAATTTGTGGCAATTATAATATGCAAAAAAAGAAAAACCCTAAAATACAGTGCTATAATTGGAAGATGTGATTGGTAACTTTCTCAGCTTTAGAGGCTGTGTGGGTTATTTTTCATTTTTTCCTTTACTAGATATATAAGCAGATATCTCTCAGATAGTTCTCTGGATTCTTAATGCAAATCAGAGCTTGACCAACAACTGTGTGGCATTTCAGTGTACACACTATCTCATCTGACGACAAGTAACTGTGAGTTAAAGTTAGAGTGAAAGTACTCAGCTGTGTCTGACTTTGTGACCCCATGAACTGTGCCCGCCAGGCTCCTCTGTCCATGGGATTCTCCAGGTAAGAATACTGGAGTGGGTTGCCCATGCCCTCTTCCAGGGGATCTTCCCATCCAGGGATCAAACCCAGGTCTCCCACACTGCAGGCAGATTTTTTACCATTTGAGCCACCAAGTCATAGGTTAACAGTGTCAGCTAGGGTTTATACAAATATTAGATACAAGGACCCTGAACTTTTTAATAGATACCTTTCCCAAAATCATCCAACTAGTACATGACAGAAATAGGAATCAATTTTGGATTCTGTGGTGCCATGTCCCCTTCCTCTCACACTTCTCTTTCGATGGCATATGGAAGGTGTTAATTATACACACAGCTTTCAGGTTCAGAGCAGAAACAGGATGCTTAAGAAGTGTGAGTCCTTAGGATGCCACTGGTATTGGTGATGCTATGGCTTTTTATACTACTAATAAACATATGTCCTTCCTGATTTGACAGCACCAACAAAATAAATCAGTGCAATCATTTAATTTCAAAAGTATAAAGTAACAGAGTTCTGCAGTTTTAAATTTATCAGTTTTTTGGAGAGTGAAGAATCCTTTGGTACTCCTGACCTTAGTGTCAACAGGTAGGGAGGATGCAACTGGGTCTACTGTAACTAAGATACTAACAGATAAGGAAACAATTTAGCAGCAAGATATGACTGATAATAAGCCATTTCAATAGCTTATTGCTCTTTATAAATAGTCTCTCCTTCTGAGTTGTATGAAATATTATTTGTAATTGGAAGAATAATTTAATTTCGATGTTCATTTAATTGACTCATCTGCATCCATACATAGGGAAATCAATTGTATCATAACTGGCTACTTACTAATGTAGTCAATAGACTGAGTAGAGGCCATCCCAAAGATAATACGTGGAACATCTCTATAAACATCGTGATGCACAGTTTAGTGTTAAATATGTAATAGGCACATATGTAAGATTAATCCAAATGTATATTTACACATAATAGATCTGTTTAATTGGCTCAAATATAATGATATACAGGTATAAAATATATTTGGAAAAAACACCACAGCCACTGTGGTTAGGGAAATACAAGCAAGATGAGCATGAAATAATGTATTTTGCTATAACTCACAAATTCTCAAGTGCTTTTGAGATGGCTTTTCTGAGAGTACTGATATAGCATTTAGCTACTACCAGCTTCATTTCTATTTCTAGAAGCTAGTAACCAAGAGATGGAATGCTATGGGGGTTATTGTTGGCAGAAGACCAGGCTTTTCAGATATCAGTACTCATTGGCAGTGCATGAGTTTTATGAGGATAAAGAGTTGGGAAATTATGTTTCTGTGTTATATATAAAGCTGTGTTATAGTTAGAATTATTTATCTATCACCAAGCATCTCAAAATGCAGCTATAATATAAAAGAAGACAGCTGAATTTAGAGTCAGAAGACTACATTGAAATAAAAAGCTAAAATTTACTAGCTGATTAACTTTGAAAATTAATTAGGCTTCAGTTTCTTCCACTGAAAATTATAGATGATAATTCCCTTTTACAGGATGTTTTAATAGTAATTTGGGGTTGAATCATATAAAATTGCTGATATTTGATCATTTTTATCTACAAAAATGACAGTTGCATTTAGATAAGCCTACTAGTAATAGCTTCACATTTACTGAATCCTCTCTCTTATATGCACTTTGCTATGCTTTACATGTTATAGTAGATTATAATGATGGCTTCGATTTTTTACCCATCCCTGTATTTATGTGCTTTGCAATATACATCTTTAGGGTCTTCTCATCAAGAGTGGGCTGACCTTCCCTATCTCTGGAGTCTGGACCCAATGACTTTACTTATTTTGCTGGTGGAGTATCAGCATGGGTAAGCAGAAAAAAGCTTGCGATTAACTTTAGCAACAGGGCCTCCTTCTTGTGCCGAGAGAACATGTCCAGGACAGACTGCTGGAGAATGAGACACATCTAGAACAGAGTCAAGGACACCCAGTCCATTCCAGCCTAGACTATCTGACACAGAGCCAATTCCCAGACTTGCTCAGGAGACCAGGTGTGATTAGTATAATCAAACTCTAGCCAAACTCCAGCTATCAACTTACACTCGTATACCACTAAGGATGTGTATCAGTGCACATAACTAACAGATACAGAGGATGATCTCATCTCATTCACACAACAAATCCATAGGCACTATTATCATCTCACTGAACAAAAGAAGACACTGTAACCCAGAAAAGAGTCCAGCAAACTGTCCTGGGTCATATTAACAGATGTAAATGACAAAAGAAGGGTCTGAAATTAGGGAACCTCAGTCCAGAGGCCATATTCTAACCAGTACACAGAATGGCTTTGTTCTTATAAAGAGGAAATGAGATTATTTTTTGTGAGGTTATTTTTTGAAAGTGCTTTGTCAATGTTAAAGCACACCAAAAAATATGTCATTATTATGAAGCTGCAACTCCTTTTCAAAGATGCTGTAAAATTCCAGCTAAGTTTTCCTTCAACTCATAAAAAAAAAAAAAAATTAAAACCCCAGGCAAGCACTAGATGATTTAAAAATGCACTGTTCTTTGATATGCCAGTTACACAGGGAAAACTGATAAATGGAGAAATTTAACGTGCCACCTTCCTCTGAATCGGTGATAGACTGCTGCTATTTGCTAGGCAACTACCAAGTAAACAGAAAAAATAAAGCCACCGTTTTCTTGGCAAGTGTCATTAATAATAGATTAAGTTTACAGTAAATGTAATCTGTAGAATAGATCATACAGACAAAAAAAACTGACAGGGAAATGAAAGCATTAATAAGATAGTTCTTAATTTTATGAAGCGTTATACACATCAGACCACTGAACCAAAATAACCTAAGGAAATAGCAATGAAACAGGGCATTTATTCCTCAGCTTCGAGGAGGCATGCAAGTACAAATGGTGCAAAACAAGAAGCTGATTATGCCTGGAAATTGGAATAAACATAAAAAAGAAAAGTCTGGTGACGCTAATAGGCATTAAGTTCATGAGGTGTGACTTTATTTACATGGACTATTTTCTACAGGCATGAATATTTAAAATTCCATTGAATTTTTCATTTTTACATATACTGAACCCCCCAAATTATTATTTTCTTGAAAAATAAAATAGAACTAGAATGCTGCACTGGGTGGAATGAATAATGGGGAGAACTGAAGGCAAACAGGACTCTGCGTGGAAGTGTGCACTGAAGTGGAGCCAGGCATAGCCAGAAGAGGGACTTCTTGATTTGGAAGGTTTTTGTCTGCAGGAGTCCTCTTTTTATAAAGCAGAGAGATGACTTTTAAATAAGTAGAAATTTAAAAAATGAACTTAACAGAAGAAAAGAGAAAAAAAAAAAAAGGAAAAAGAAGCTCCAAAGAAATGCATTAAACAGAATAGGAAAACAGTTCTGTTTTGGAAAGCATAACCAAGATTTACATGATTTATACAAAATCTGTTGTTTCGTTAAGATCTCCTGCAAATCCTAGGTTTGATTTAACTGGCTCTTATTTTAATCATTTGCTTCTCCTTTGATGATTGTCATCTAATTTTCTTGGTCTTTCTTTGAATAAAAAGGAAATTTAGAGGGAAAAGAGAGAGAATACTCGAGTTTTATTCTTAACTGTCACGTTTTCTAGTATTCTGCTTTGAAAACAAACCATTCATTCTTTCATTCATTCACTTATTCATTCACCAACAAACATCTAGGGAGAAAAATGATAACTCCTTGTTAGGGCAAACACAAGTCCTGCTGAGAGAAAGCCGATTGCACCACGTGATGTACATTTGGATAACACTTATTTTCTCCTGACAACTACACCTTCATATGGAGAAGGAAATGGCAACCCACTCCAGTATTCTTGCCTGGAGAATCCCATGGGCAGAGGAGCCTGGTGGGCTGCAGTCCATAGGGTCACAAACAGTCGGACACTACTGAGCGACTAAACCACCAAATCACACCTTCATAAAATCCCACTATCTTTTCCATGTGCAGTTCTGTGATACTTAGACTTCTTATACTGTACTTGCTCAGAAGATGTAGTTTTCTATAGTCCCCTGCTGAATTTTACCTTATTGTCACTGCTTCATTGTCCTAGCCTGTCAATAGTTCTTAACCCTGACAGCATAATCCTATAATGTTATTTGCAAATTTTTATGTATTCTTAAAAATCATTGAAAAAGTTCTCTACAGACCAGATGACTAAAAACAATCTGAAAAAAAAAATTGGCACTGTATTTATTACATGGCACCTGGGCATGCAAATTGATACCACTGCCCTGGAAAACTGCTTGGAAATACTTATTAAGTTGAACATGTGAATTCACTACAACCCATCAATTATGTTCTAAATATACAACAGAATTATGTGCACAGTTTTATCAAGAGGCCTGTACAAGAATAATTATACTAAAATATTTGTAATAGTCCAAACTGAAAGAAAACTATATGTCCAGCTTTAGTATAATGGATAAATAGTGCTATCTTCATATAATGGAATGTTATACAGTTATGAGATGAACAAAGAATGACTTACATGTAACAATTTGAACAAATATCAAGAACATAATGTTGAGCAAAATAAGACAGAAACAAAACAAATACTCCATGAGTTCACTTTCCTGAGTTTAAAAATCAGACTAAATGAAACTAATGGATAGCAATGAGTAGCTAGATGCTCAAGCTACTTTTAAAAAGGGCACAAGGAAATGATTATCTCTACGGTGGAGGAACTCAGGGAACAGTGATGAGTGGAGAGTGAAAGATCTCTGAAATGCTGGCAATTTCTGTTTTTTTTATCTTGGCTATAATTATATGGTTGTTTGCTCCATGATAAATGACTGCAGTCTATATATTTGTACATTTTTGTGTGCATTTTATTTCATAATAGAAAAAGATTAAACAAACAAACAAGTAATTATAATTGGAATGTCATGTTTGGAAGCATCTCTATAAGATCTTCTGGTTCATCTCCATTTTAGCCTAAGTTTCTATTAAGCATCATACTTTTTTAATGAGTGCTTTTTTATGGAGCAAATCTTTCAAATAAATTACTTAAGGTCTTCTCTAATATTTGTCACCATTATTATTTTGTAAATAAATGATGTATTAGCCTGGAATTGCTAGGCTGGAAACATTTTTCAGAATATGTACAGATGAGTCTCCCCAAATTAAAGAAATGAAAAAATAGTGACTGATATATGACAATTAAGTCCTCATAAAACTCAAATATTTAAATCATAACTAAGAGCTAATTCTGAAGTGAAAATCTTCTGGTGGTGGTGGTGGTTTAGTTGCTAAGTCGTGTCGGACTCATGCGACCCCATGGACCCCAAGCCTGCCAGGCTTGTCTGTCCATAGAATTCTCCAGGCAAGAACACTGGAGTGGGTTGCCATTTCCTTCACTTACAAATAAGTAATAGCCATATTTCATTAATCCTAAAACTTATTTTCTCACATCTATGAAATCAGGATCCATCTTATAATCAACTGCATCCTCAATCTTTGTCAGCTTAAATCAAGGTCTTCCAGAGAGAATTTTCACTTACTTTTGCCAGCCAACTTCAGGCACTACCCATCTGAGACCATTTTAAATTAAATTCTCTGCTTGAAGCTTTTTGGACTACACTGGAATTGTGAATTCAGACCTCAAACTTGCATGAGTACCAACTAGTCGTTCAAATTCTCTACCCAATGCCAAGTTTGAGATATTAAGGTTCCCTTGCTGTTCTTTTCTCTGTGGCCACTCTATTGAGTTGCTTAGTTTTAAACTGAAACTAATACAGCTTTTGGTGACCCAGTTTTATCCAAACAACTCCTGTTACACCATGTCTCCACCCAATCTTGGTGTGTTTTTTCCTTTCTTGTTGGTACATGAATTCTTGCAATCCCTGATATCTTAGATTATACAGGTAGAGATTTGCTTTTTTCTTTTTTCCAAAAGAAAATATTTAGCCTACGAGTGCACAAAAAAACCCAGACTGATTCTTCTGTGTATCTGTTTAACCATTTTAATTTTGGTCAAAATCTTGCTACATACTCTGTATTGTTAATAAAATATTAGGTTGCAATTAAAATTAGTGAACTTACTTTGAGAACTGCAAATCATATCGCCATGTGAGGCAGAATTATTGTTTCTATGTGCACATTTTGTGTTTCCTACTTGAATTATAAGACCCAACCAAGGAAGTCTCAGATTATACCTTTATTAACGTCTCACTGCCTTGCACGTTATTGAGACCATATTAAAGACAATAAAACTTAGTTTGGAGGGCTGAAAAACAACACGAGGTTTGCGAGAAACAAACACAACTTTCATAAATAGGCTGTGTGTTTGTCTGTGTGTCCGTGCCCGTGTGTGTATGTGTCTCTGTGTGTGTCTGTGTACACCTGAATGCAAAGTAAAAGTCAACATCTGGGCACAGAATCAAAGAAAGCTTGCTTGTTGGTCTTCATTATGAAAATATTTCAACTTTGCCAAGATTAGATATTATGGAAAAGTGCTTGGGAGGGGATTGGGAATCCTATCTACAATACTTGCTCCAACAGATTCAATTCACAGCCTTAGCAGGTAATAAAAGAAGCCTCTGGACCATGTAAGGGATTGCCCAGACATAGCTAGGTGCATTGGTCACTTTATGTATTAATGCCAATCTCAAATAAATCACTTTTCTGGTCTGCTGTGGAAGGAAAGAGGATATTTCTGTCAGTAAGTGAATGGAGGATTACTGACTTGCTGACCTTTCCTGACTGTGATAAAAGATGACTTCGTTCCTTTTAGCAATACTTCAAAAGTGGAAATTGCTCTTTTAAGCGTACAATGTGAGAATGAAGTAGGGAGCCCGCTACTATTCCATAAATAGATCTTGGCAGAGGGCACCCCTTGGGAAAGGGAGAAATTCTCATTAGGGTTATTTTTCTAAGAGCTGTCAATATGCATGTGTTTGCATTTAAAGAATGGAGAAAGAAGGAAGTGGGTCCTGACCGGATGTATTTTTAAGACTCTATTCTTATTTCTGTAGCATTTAAATATAGTGTGTAAAATACAGCACTCCTAAATGCCTCATGCTATGTTTGTCCTGAGGATTCTTATGTCATTTTCCTGATGAAGGAATGAGGAATGCCAGATTATTTTGCCTTAAATTGTTAGATCCAAATAAGAATAGAAAACAAGGCATGCGTTTTACCTTAACCCAGGATATGTGACAGTTGCCTGGTATTTCAAAAACAAATTGCTTTTGTTGCTCAGGCCACAGGAAAAAAGAATGTGTTAAAGGATTGGACCTGGTGTTAAATGTGTTTAAGGGTCTTTAAAGGCCTGAAAAATTTAACAAGTGGGAAAATGATGATGCAGAATATTTAGTGATGTCAAATACTAAAACAACTCAAATGACCCAGAAATCACACCATATCTCTGGAGTGTTCTACTCATTAAGTCTTAAGTGACCTTTCTTTCAGTAGTACCAGTTGTCAGAACTAGTTTTTTGTTTTATGTTCTCTGTGCATGTGACTTCTTTGGACAATATGAAGGTATTGTTCACAAAGAGTGAGGATCCTGTGTTATACCAGTAGATGCTTCTGGTGATGAATCAGTTTTTCTTAAGGGCTCGAGGCCATCTGCTGTCATACAGAATCACAGAAAAATGTGAAAGCTAAAATCCACATCAATCAATAAAACTGTTTTGAAATTAAAAAGGAAAAAAAAAAACCTTCTGAAAGTGAATGACTTAGATGACTTAGTCCCAAGATGAAAGCTGTGTAGATGACAGGTAATTTGACTGCCTTCAATACTTTGCTCTAAGAACTAAAAAAAGAAATCACGCTAGCATATTATTTAAACACCTAAATATTTTTGGACTCATTGCAAGAAAGAAAAACTCTCTTTTTGAAGGTATTTTTCTATGTCATAGTGCATCTGATATTGAAACACATAATATATCAGTGAATTTTCAAGAACAAGTAATGGTCTTTTCTTAAAACACACACACATGTGCCTTTGGGAGGATACAATAGCAAGAAGCAGGAGGGAGGGTTACTTCCCATCTCATTTAACCCCAAGTTGAGTTGGGAACACAAATGTGGGGGAGATTAAGTCCTTGCCCTTAGGCTCAGTTGTCGTTGTTTGTGTATAACTGCTTTTTTCATATGTGAAACCACTATTTTAGCCAAAGGATGATCCAAGAATAATTGAAACTGTTAGGTTAACTTAAGCAGCCATATAGATCAAGTCTCCAGAAAAGCTGGAGGAGTAGACTCTTTTACCAAATACAATTAACACGTTCACTTCAGCATGCTTGATCCTAATTGGTCTTGATTTGCCTAAGCCAAAGTGGGAAGATCCCCTGAAGGAGGTCATGGCAACCCACTCCAGTATTCTTGCCCGGAGAATCCCATGGACAGAGGACCGTGGCAGACTACAGTCCACAGGATCACAAAGAGTCGGACAAGACTGAAACGACTTAGCACGCACGCATGCAAAGCAGAACCAGAGTGGAGGCAATTGAAACCTTGGGTGATCATATTGTGAGTGTGAGGTATTACACTGAAATCCTCAAAGGAATCAATTAAGTGTAAAGAAACAGGCAAAGTCAGCAGGACTAGCATTTTTGGAAAATACATGTGAATGGTGTTCTGCAGAGTTGTGCAGCATGACAGTTCTTATGGACTGAGGTGGATTGCCACTGCATTTGAGATATAAGAGGGAAAAATTACCATGAGTGGCTTTAGAGATTCCAGGACAGTTTTCATGTCATCTAATAATTACTGATCTTTCCCCCTTAGCATATGACTTTGATCCTGGGGAAAATATGCACACAGAAGGGAGTATTTACACTAAAATATTTTCACTTCATTAAATTTTACTGTGACGAGACAACTGGGAGCAATTTCAACGGGGAAGTAAGAGTGTTAAGGCACCCTGGGGTGGGATGGGAAGTGTGTCAAGAAATCTTCATGTACTTTCCAAGTCTTCTTTTTGAGATTTAGCACAACCGGAATGTTGAATCCTGTAACAAAGGGTGCTTTGTCTAACAAAAGGTTCTATTGGTCCAACTAAAACTAGTTTAATCAAAGCAGAAAATTATTGAAAGAACACGGAACACAAGGCAGCTTGACCTTACTAAGAACTAGGGCCACTCACTCTTCTCTCTGCATCGTATAGGGTCCCTCTTGACTGCTTCTCTGTTCATATCTATTGCATTCCTTTATTCTCTGCAGTTTGTGTTTGCATCCCTGCACATACCCCCGAACTCTGTAGTTTATGCGTTTTATTACTAGTCACATGCAGAGAACAATTCCAAATTAATGGGCAAGAGAAACAGAGGGGGCTAGCTTAAGGCAGGAACCATCTCTGATGTATGTAATCACCTCTGACCAGGGGTACAGGGTCATGTGGTGCAAATATGGCTGCCTGCCAAGCCCTCTGTTCTCAGAAAAATCATCATGGGCGGAGCCTAGACTCCAAAGCTAATCAGCTGTATCAGCCTTTCAGATTTCTACCCTCATAAAACTGCATAGTCTTATACCACACAGTTCTGACTAAATAGTAAAAACCAGAAGATCTGTTAGATCTCCTATTCCTGTGTGTAATTTTTTCCAATTCTTATGCTCACTTTGTATATTTTCTTAGATTGTAAATAATTCTAAGAATGCTCTGATTTCAAAATAAAAAAGATATGTGCAAAACATTCTAAATATAAAAACGCACAAATTTGTATTTATGCTCGTAAATCGAAACGAGCCTAACTTTAGGAAAACAGCATGTTGCATGTGTGCATGTATTTTCGCCATCCAAACAGTGCAGTAGCCAAACAAGCCTAACTGAAATCAAATAGTGCTTTTGACCTGAATGGACGTAAGAAGTCTTAATTGTTGACTCAACTTTTAGAGCATTTCTGGTTCAAGGATGTCATGCAATCAGAAGCAGCAGGAGGAGGTTGCCCTGTTTAGGATCATACTTGAACTTCCTAAAGCTTAAATACCTGCCCCAATACACACTAATATTTATTGACTTTCTGATACAAATAGGGAAAAAATAATTATACCCATGCCTGAAAAAAAATGTGGAAAAGAAACTCAGAATATTCCATGTCTTTCAAGTTGGCTAGAAAGATGTGCTAAATATTGAGGTTTGCAAAGAAATATTCTGAGAATGGATTTTCCAAAATTCTGCTTCATTAAGAAGCATTTAAAAACAACTGAAAATTTTATATGAAAAATATAACTGGAAATTTTATATAAAACATTATGCCTCTATAAGGATTTCTATATCAAATTTATGCAAAATGTGTTCCCATAGTGAATAGCACCCATAACTTGGAGTTGAATGAGAAGCATACTTTTCATTCCTACTGTATAGCACACAGAACTATATTCAAAATCCTGTGATAAATGATAATGGAAAAGAATATGAAAAAATATATATCTGAATCACTGTACAGTAGAAATTAACACATTGCAAATCAACTACATGGGCTTCCCCAGTGGTGCCATGGTAAAGAACCCACCTGTCAATGCAGGAGACACAAAAGATGCAGGTTTGATTCCTGGGTAGGGAAGAGACACTGGAGTAAGAAATGACAATCCACTCCAGTATTCTTGCATGGAAAATTTCATGGGCAGAGGAGCTTGGCGGGCTAGTCCAACATCTCATTCTGCTTTCATACACGCCATGACTCAAATAATTAACATAGACATAATGGCTGGATAATGTGTAAGAACAATCACCTTAAAGTTAAAAATTGGAAAACTTGTTCTTGATGTCAAGAATTGCCATTATTACCAGAGTAGTGATATGACCACAAGGGGGAAGTTACTCTCCAAAAATGGTTTGATCCACAAGTTTTTCAGGGAGAGAGAGCATGATAGCATTATTTGTTATCTTCTGTTAAAACACATTATCAAAGTCGAGTGAAGCAGTGTTTCTCCTCCATTTAACCTTTGACAATATAATTCTCCATTCATAATAATTTTAAGAGAAATGTCTTCTCTTCTGGTTTAAAACAATTTCTTTGAACTCTTCATTGTGAACTATATTTTTACCAAAAAATGAAATAGGTTGTATGATATTGTTTTACCTTTATGATGATAAATTCAAAGCAACCAAGGGGCAGTCTTAATACCATCATCACATATATGTAAAATGTTTTAACTCTATGCCTGTCTCTCTCTTGTAGTATAAGAAATGCCTTCAGGTCACCCACATAACAGCCTCACTCAAGTCAAAATTGGTATATAAACTTTATATACTTATATAAACATATAAGCTATATATATATATATACACTATATACATAGTATATATATATATACTATACATATATAGTGTAGATACTATTTTCTTCATTGATTCATGTCACATGCAGAAACTGAACTGTTCAAGGTTTTTGCTGGTTTGATGACATTTTCCAGTACTTGTTCCAAGCTTCTTTTATAATCACTATTTCTATGAAGTCATTCAACTTGAAAATAATTGCTTGCCAAAACTGAGTTTCTCTGGTGAACCACTCAACACAGTTTTAGTTTTACAAAGAACACCATTCTTTGTGTGCTGTTAATCTTGGCTTTGAAACACCACATATTATCCTTCCACTTGAACAGCTCAGCTCCTGTTCTCTTGGTTACACTTTGGAACCATTAGACTTACGGCTGGAATATCAATGTGAGTCACCTAGCTGGTGACTCTTTGAAAACAGATTTTCCAAGTATGGATATATGGATCCTCTGCTCATAGCAACATCTAGTAGTTGTTAAAAATGTGAGGACTTCCTGAACAGTCTGCAAACCTGCATTTAATCAGAAAAGTTGCTGGCATTTATTACATGGAGTTTTGTTACTTAGTCTAATTTTAACTTTGACATTAAGTACCTATGACATTGTGTCCCCAATACTTGACACAGAAGTCATTCAAGTTAAATTATTCAAATAAATTAGTGCTTCCTGTGAAAATACTAAGAGCTTAATTTTCATTTTTATTTGCTCCTTTAATCTTATCTCATTTAAGACTGCACTTCTAAAAAGCTATTAACAGAAGGTCATAACATGAAAATTTGATCAATAAATTAAAAATCTAGGTATTCAGTGGATTATTCTACAGAATACAAAATAATTTCATTATCAGTTCATTTTCTAACCAAAATGACTTAAAAGACTACCAAAATGGAACATTTTGTTGACAAACCATGGGCCTGACAAAAAAACAAACCACAAATTGACTATATGGCCATTATGGCAAAGCAAATTAAAACTGTTTTCCTATTTCATGTTCACAGTGAAATCTCTGAAGGCAGTGAATTTTCCCTTGTCAAATCCTAGTGAAGTTATGTCTCCATATCTTCCAAATTCATAGAAACTGGGTCATGGATAATTACCAGGCTAGAGATGTTTGTAAAGGTGTTTTGGACATGAGAATTCTGTATGAAAATGAAAGTTCTTTATACTGAAAATATAATACATCAAATGAATGATGCTACTCCATCAAAGTAGAATAAGGTCATTGAAATGGAAAATTTCTACAATGGTAGAAAATTTGTGAAAGTGTTAGAATTTATTTGGATTGGCCAAATAGTTCATTCAGGTTTTTTGTTAACATCTTACAGAAAAACTTGAACAAACTTTTTGGCCAACCCAATATAACTTAAACATGCATACTTTTGAGTATCTGATAGTAAATATCTCATAGATTTACTAATGATTTATAATTTTTCAGCAGAAAAGTATACTGTGAACCTGTCAAGATTTGAGGGTTCATATGAGACATAAAAGGATGTCTTCATGACAAAAATATGTATTTTTATTTAAACTGATTTTATCAACACAGAAAGTTTGCTCAATTATATATGCTTCTATTTCTATCTTCCAGAAAATTTTCTGACAATCATACAAGTAAATTTTTTGCTCTAATATAAATTCCCTTCCAAGTATACTCACATTTATTTAGCACAAAGGGTGATAGGAAATTTGGACTTAAAATTTATGAACTTCTTCACATACACATACATGCATAGAAAATTTTAAGTGTCTAATTAAAAAACAGAAATAATGCAGGAAAGTCTGCTTTCATGTACACTGCAACTATTGAAAACTGAACAAAAACCAAAATAGAGGATCAAGTCCTTCACTACTCCTAATTGTGCGATAAGAGAGTAGGAAAAAGGATAACCTACACTCTATCTCCTCTCTGTGCCTTTTAAAATGAAAGTTTTAAAAAAGACATTTAATATCCTTTATTTTATTGCTCACATTTAACTCAGCTGCAGAGGACAGAAAGGATTTGGGGAGATAACTGAAACAAAAAAAAGTTTAAAAAAGTTTTACACAAAATGAACATGTCATATATCAAGCTATGTTTTCTAAATAAGATATATTTTACAAAAGAGAAAATGAAGTGAAGACATGTAATTTAGAAACCTGTTAAAAAGAGTCCACACAGCAGAAAAGACACAAAGTCAAACCACATCAGGGAAGCCACTTTTATTTTTATTTTTTCCACATAGATAATTTCATGTCAGCTACAAAAATCATGAAATGAAGAACTGATTGTGAAACTGCAAACTCAAAAACCACTGGAGTGATAAACAGGATCTCCCCAAAGGATTGTTAAAAAAATAACCAGAATACCATGAATTCATATTTAAGTAGTAAACATGTCATATATTTTAAAATAATAAATATAGAACAGCAGTAGAGAAACTAATAGCATAAACAGCATGGAGTATATTTTATTTTTAAGACAGATGAAATTTCTAGGCACAGTTTTAGGCATTAAAGAGGACACAGAGGCATAGGTTAGTGTGTGCTGCTCTGTACAAAAATACAGTCTGAATAAATTACATTGCTAGCCATACAATTAGACGTCACTTACCAGTCAGCTCATTGCATGTTTAATAATATACAGTTACATGCTAATCCATATATATCATTTATATTTCAAACACATAGGTCTCTCTATATTTATGTCTTTAAAATTTACATGTTGAACTTACAAAAGCTAAATTGCTGTGCAAGAAATCCAAATAACTAGCCCTGCTGAGTACTTTATGCTGTATGTAGGTATGTGTATCTCTCTCTCCCTGACAAACAATGGGATCAGAGTTAATAGTTTGGCTAGTAAGAAAACAATAAACAAACCTAAAGCTGCAAAGACATAATATTATTGTAGGTGAAAAATTCACTTGTGTTTATTCTGATAGACAAAACAGTAGTTTGAATGAGCCATGATAACTTTCATGTTGTACTGAACTTGTTAGTAATGAAACACTTTCAACTATTAGTGATGGTAGAAATATAGCAAAGGGCTCTTCACTGGAAAGGGGTAAAAAGTAATATAAGAAATCTACTTTTCATTAAACTGCAAATATGTGTGCCTTAGCCTATACCATATTCTGTCACTTCCAGGTTTTTCAAATTGACAGAGAATGAAAACTTGATCAAGACTTGAGACGTGATATTGGTCTAACAGCACACTGCATCCTCTACTAGGACTAAGAAAAGTGCCCCATTGATGTCAGCATCAAAGTACTGTTCTTCCATTATTCAGGAATAAAAAGATTCTCTCACAACAGAGAGTGTTTAGTAGCCGAAATCCCTATCCAACAAATATCGTATTTCCCATGCTGCTCTGATAATATGCAATTAACTACAAGACAGTCTGGCCCAGATTTTACTATTTCTCAAGAAAATTGCTTCAAAAGATTCTATAATAGTCATATCTTTCTGGAAAATGTCCACTCATAGTTTCTTACGAGTCTATACAGGATTATATACTTTTATAAAGGTTTCTCTCTAGAATGCATTTAATTAGTTTTGTCTGTCATTGCTAAAATAAGCCTGGTTCTTCAAATTTACTTCATGATTCCATAGAAAAGTCACAAGATAAGAGGTTTTATTTTAAGCATTTGAATAATAAAATAGTGGGTTTTTTCCTGTTGTTTTTGGCAACAGTTCTTAAGACAAGCTGAAAGCAGAACTCTGCTTTGGGAGGTAAAGCAAATTATTAAACATTATTGATGTAGTCCTGTTCTTAATGGATTTTGCAATACAACAGAACATAGGCATTTTTTAAATGGTTTCTCCAATGCTTCTTTCTGCAAGAGGGCCAAATAGTGTCCTTGTTAACAAAAATAATTATTTATAACTTTTATATTAGAACTGTATATTTGCTATAAAAATATGTTTATAATTAAACTATCCAAATTTGTATATTAAATAGGATTAACACAAGTTTGCAGTGTAAGATTTGCTGCAAACTTATTCCTTATTATTATTCCATTTGAACAATCAATAAATGATTCCCTTACCATAAATCCATCGTAATTGTGTGCACAAATCAGTTAGCCCATTAGTTAACTTCAGAGGACCAGGTGATAACCAGATGAAAACCAGATGAATTCTACTCCTCTACTGACAATTATATAAATCTATCACTATTCCTTTTTTAATGAAGACATTTAAAATACTTGGAAAAAAAGAAGCCTTCTATTTTAATGACTTTTAAACAAAATGACCATCCTAATTGCTACACTCTTTTGAACTACAGTGCTTACAAAAGAATCATTAATTTTCAGATTAACACCATTTCGATTTTTCTTCTTATACAATTCTATTTAACACTTTCCAATAAGAACATAGAGCAAAAGCTTTAAGGTATATGCACTTTTGTACAGTAAATAAGTGTGAATACCGATCTAAGCCTCTTAACAACGTGTACAAGGTTAGTGTTCAAATCACTTCACTAGAGCAAATATTAATTTTATGTGCAATAGGCAAATGCAGGTGTAGGGTTAGGGAACAACTTATTACCATTTATACTAATGGCTCACCTTCTATAAAAATACTTAAGCTTGTTACATATGCACAATTGTTTGCTGTAATGTTTGGTAAGTGATTTAAAGGGTACTTAGGACAAAAGCAATCATGCATATTTCTTTCTAGTTGCCCCAGGGAAAATAGAGATTCTCAATTTTTCCTCATTCTAGATATGGCTGAGGCACAATTTCTAACCACATAATGAAATGCACGTCTCCAAATCTTGACTACCTTCCCAGCGAGATGCTGATTGCCAAAGCATAACCTCCCATTAAAACGTAGGTGGAATATGTATCATTAACCCAGTTACATTCAGAACCCCCATTAGATGCTGAAGGGAAGTTTACTTTTCAAGAGTTCACTCAAGCAAATAACCAATGTAGTCATTGGATGGGATAAGCAGGCAATAAGGACTCTAACAGTGGAATCCTTGTCAGCACAAAGGAACTTCTAAATGTTGCTTATGCCAGCTGTTCCCCTGCAGGCAAGAGGAGATTCAGGCATTTCTCATTCCAACTAGTTTCTCACAATGGTTTCTGTCATATAGACCCTTTGCTTGTCAAGAAAAGTGACATGAATATATTGGAAGTTTGCAGCATTTGCCTATGTCTAATCAGCTCTCTTAATTTGTGCAGGTCCCTAAAATGGATGTAAAAGCTGGTTATGATGTTGACAGCCAAAAGGCAAAAGATATTAAATCAACTGAGCAAATTGTTTGATGCTCCACAAGTGTTTTAGAAAATGATGAATTAGAAAAAATGCAGACGTAATCCTTTTGTTGGATGGTTGATTTTTTTTTAAATTTGAGACTACTGGTTCTAGTAATAGTCTTCGTAGTTCTTAGGGTTCAGGCAATAAAGGATGGCACCCCCAAATGAAAATATAGTTGCACCCCAGGCCAGGCCATAACCCCAGTTGAACTCATGGTAAATTTTCAAGCTCACAGTTTCAATGAACTTGATTGGGTAAAGAACCAGGCTGCAAACCTGTAAAACAACTGAAAGAAGAAAAAAAATGAAAATTAGGAAAATGTTATTTACAGGAAATATAATGATATACAAATATACATATGTATGAGAATTACACTTAAACAAAAAAGTCAAAAAATTTGAAGCATTGCTTATTCTAGATGGTATACTTTAAAATACTGACTTTTTCTGTTTAACACTATTTCACAGTACAGTAAGCATTACTCTAGTAATAATTAGCAAATTACTATAATAGTATTTGATGAAATTAGTGTAATATACTAATTTATATGAACATACAAAGTAGTGATTCTCAGTTTACAAACACATATAATTATCACTATTACAGCAAGTAGTACTAGTTTAGGTAAACTGTTTTACTATATAAAACTTGTAAATAGCTTCCCAAGAATAGTGACCCCAAATACCAGCTGAAAACCTTTGTTATTTATTTATACTCTTGGGAAGCTGGGGAATCTGAATTCATCTGTACTGATTAAACTGGTGTACTTGTGGTTCAAGGTGTACTTCTGTTGTTGTCACTCCACAGTATCATCTAACTCAGCCCAATGCTCGAGAAAATCCTACCTTGATGTCCTTACTTATATCACTATTTTTATTATTTTCTTCTCATCTAGTTTATAACTTTCATCTTTTAAAATGGGTTCAAAACTAATCTTTGTCAAGAAGCCACACCGACTCATACCCTATTAGATATAACAGATGACATTTATATATTTATACCTCACTCATTTTCAAAAAAGAATAAAGTCTCTGAAGGCACGGAACATAATCAGACTAGAAAACCTAAGCTAATGATGTCTATCACAATAGGACACAAAACTTAGCTCTTACTTCTTAGTTAAATCTTAGTTCTGAGTCAGGGCTAACAGGGAAATGTGATGAGTCATACTTAGTAAAATATTTATATGAGACACTAGATTACACAAGAGATAATATCTTCCAGTCAAAGTCATAACCATCTATTATATGTAACATTGCAACTGCTACATAATTTCTCTTTTATTTCAATCAATTTAACGAGAATTTATGGGATGCATCTGCCTTATAGATCCATCTCTACTATATGATGGCTCCCACTCTCAAGAAAGAGACAATCTTCTCCCTGAAAACTCTGAGATACAGTAGTATGTGAAATGGGTTGGCAAACTACCAAATCTGGTCTGCTATTTATTTTTGAAAAAACTTGTGCTGGAACACAGGCTCATTCATTTATGTACTGTCCATACCACCATGGCAGAGTAGAGTGGATGCAACAGAAACCATGTGGCCCACAAAGCTAGAAGTATTTATTGTCTGGCCCTATATAAAAAAAGTTTGCCCACCCCTAATATATAACATAAATTCTGGGTTAAAATGATTCTTATTTAACTCATCTTCAAAATACCATAAATTCCAAAAATGCAACAACAAAAATGTGAATAATGTGTACGAGGCAAGAATAAACTTTGAAAAAGTAAAAAATGATACAGTTTATTACATTTTTTAAAAAAGAGCAGCAGGATGGATAGTGTGTTTAATTAAACTGGAATTTCATGCTTTAAAATCTACTCTCATCTATTCTCAGTACCTGTAAAATATCATTATTACCAATATGATTAATGTTCCTAGAAAGTCTACGTAACAGTCATCTGTCTCTGGCATAAAACTGATGAAATACAGAAAACTCATGAGGGCATGATTCCTCAAAATCATTACTTTCGATAAGGCTCAGACTTGGAGTGGCGTGACCTTTCTGAAACCAGATAGAAGAATTCCAAACATTTTTGCTATGTAGCTCAACACTCCTCTGGGCCAGCACTGGCCTACCATACTTCCACATTACTACTGAAGTGTTGTCTGCTATTTAGTCAGTAAGTTGTGTCCGACTCTTTTGCAACCCCATGGGCTGGAGCCCGCCAGGCTCTCCTGTCCATGAGATTTTCCAGGCAAGAATACTGGAGCTGGTTGCCATTTCCTTCCTTCTTGTGTTCTTCTTTCTTGTATTATCACATCTCTTAGCAACAGCTGCCATATTTTGTATTTCTTTACTAATAATGGACTGCCTAACCATGAGCATAGCAATTTGTGTTACCAATGCCTTAAACTGCATCACTTTAGAAACATGCAAGTATTTGTTGAATGAGTAAATATACTAAATTTACTACATATTTAATATTTAATTTGATCCTGACCTAGGGATTGAACCTGTGTCTCCTGCTTAGCAGGCAGATTCTTTACCACTGAGCCACCTGGGAAGTTCTTACTACTGAGAGTAGATAGATAAATAGGTCCATATAAAAGGAGAATCTCTCAACATTCAAAATAGAAATCGCACTTTGTTTATAGTTTAAAAATCTCAGAAAAAGTTTTAAGTCATTGTTAGAACAGCTAACAGCATATTATATAATCTACACTTCTATTTCCAGCCAGTAAGTGCTAAATGTGTATTAATTTAAAAACATTCAGCTAGGTCTGTGCCTTTGTGAGGAAAAGGGTGCTTTCATGTTTCAATTGTCTTAAAATTAACAAGAAGTCAATTAGTATCAACTGTGAAATACAGAAAAAAATATTTCAAAATTATTAAGTTGAAAAGAAAAAAAACAGCACTTTTCTCCTTTGGTTTCTATACTCTGGTCACCAATCAAATCATGACTGATCCTGCCAGGATATGATTGAAATATGAATGTGCATTAGGAATAGTAAAATTCATTTACTCATTCAACAAATATTCAAATGTTTCTAAAGTGATGCAGTTTAAGGCACTGGTAACACAAGTTGCTACCCTCATGGTTAGGCAGTCCATTATTAGTAAAGAAATACAAATATGGCAGGTGTTGCTAAGAGACGTGATGATACAAGAAAGCAAGAACCCAACAGAGAGAGCTGCAGGCTGCTCTTTTAGGTGAGACCTGAAGAAGGTCCCTCTGGGGAGGAGTCATAAGAACACAGACCTGAATGAAGTGACGGGTGTGGGTCAATACGGTAGGAGGTGAGTGATCCTGGGGAGAGGGCACAGGCAGATAACAAATGAAGGAGCACATTATGGATAGTGGAATATCAGTAAGGATGCTCAGATATAGTATAGCAGTACAGAGGGCAAGGAAGGGAACAGCGTGAGATGAGATGGAAAAGACAGCCAGGAGACCATTCAGGAGTGGTCTTGTGAACCATGGTCAGGGGTCTGGATTTTGTTCTAAATGTGATGAGCAGCTCCAAGAGGAGTGTGGGCAGAGAAGTAATAACTGATCTGAATTATGTTTTCAAAGGATTATACTGCTTCTTTGTCAATCGGTCAGTCCCTGGAGTGAGGTGTTTACCTAGCCTGCTTTTAATATTCATTTCAATGTGTTTTATTTAGCAAATATTTGGCCTCCATGGTATAATACAAAGATATGGTTTCCTCTAATGGGAAAAATAGAAATACAACTCCATTAGGCTTCACTGGCCTCTTCCACTCTTCTGAGCAGCTTTCTTAGAGACAGAATTTTATTGTGTTGTTTGCCAGATGAAAATGACCCTAAAATGCTTTATGCTTCTTAATTATTTTTATTCTCTTTGGAATCACCAAGAAAAATGTGTGTAATGCAAAATTGAGAAAAAAATATAAGCCTGCATTTGTAAACGATTTTCTTCATTTAATACAATATACAGATGCAGGTTAAAATGTCTCCTTGCCTTTTGGTGAGCTGCAAACAAATCTCGAGTCCAGAACTCAAGAAAATAACCACCATACTCTACCACCAACCAATGAAACATAACAGATGCTGGTTGTGTGGTATTTTCTATGCTCTATCTCAGAGGCATAAAGTAAAGTTGTGTAGCATTTTAGAATTTGAAGGCAATTTGAGGTTCATTTTATCCCCTCACCCTACTTTTTGGAAAAGCAGCAACAAAACTACCAGCCATGAAATTGTGCAGACAGAAACAAGACAAGAACTCAGAGGTTCTTATGTTATTTCTAGTTTTCTTTAAGGGGATATTTTTCAATGTTTTCAATACTGAAATATTCAAAACACTCAATATTGAAAGTCAATATTCTCTAACATGGGGATATTTCAATATTTCAACAAATATTTATTGGATGCCCACTGTATTCTAGGTGAAAGGGATAAGATAGATAAGACACGACCCTTGTCCTTTGATATTTCACACCCTATCGTGGACACAGACACACAGATACAAACAAATGCGTTCAACAGTAGTAGTAGAGGCATGCTCACTTATAATCCATTCTATAATCCATTCATCACATTTATTGAGCTCTAATGATACTCCAAGTACCACTTCTGCCTGGAGAAAGAAGGGAGGACTTCAGAGACGAAGTACTATTTGAACTTGTTCTTGAAGAGAAAGATGAAAAGACCTCTAGGAAGAAAAGGCAGCTTGCATAAAGCTTAGATATAAGACAGTGTGCCTATAGAAAACTCACATGGATAGAATGAAGGGTACAGTCACACAGAGATGTTTGGTTTAGACTATAAAAGGTTTACTGTGTCATAAAAATAATAAGACTGGTTTCTATAGGGAGACATCTCAGAGGTTATTTGAACTATAGATGCTGTTGGTACCCTATCCATACACTCTCATTCTCATCATTCCGGTACATGTCAGCCTGACTTCCAACTGTCAGCACCTACACTTCTTTGCCCGACTTGTCCCCTGGCCACTAAAGCTACTTTGTCTGACTGTGGGGCAGACACAGTGTTCTGGGAAATTAACACTACTGCTGCCCCATCATCATCATCAACACCCCTTACCAATGACTATCAAAATTTGGTTTATGAATACTCCAATTCCCTAGTCCTTCCAGTGAGATAACTCTGAAGGGCATGTTCTACACAGGTTTCCAAAATTTTTCCGGGAAGATGAAGCTCCAGGTGCTTACAGTGGCAACTGGTTTGATAATGTACTGTTTATCGGCTGCCTCCTCTTCCCTGTCTCATTCTTCATATCTGCTCCTTTACCTCCCAGATTAAGTACTTGCACTTGATTCGTGCCTTAGATTCTGCCTATGGGGAAACCAAAAGAGCAAATGATAAGACCAGATTTGTATTTCAGAACTATACCTCATGTGTTTGTGTGCAAGACAGACGAAATGGGGAGGAAACTGGAGAAGAACAGGTCCCTAGGAGGTGAGTCTGGGCATGGATACCTGTGCAAAGTGATGATTAAGTAATGTCAGTGGAAAAGGTCAGCAAAAGAAAGACTATAAAAGAAAAACTGAGTAACTGGATTCTAGGAAAGGGAAAGGAAGGACTCACATACACAGTTTTAAGTAAACAGAAAAAGAAAACAAATTACGGGGAGATTCAAATTTGGGAACTGAGACGTTCCACTTGAGGAAGAGATATCCTCTCAACTACGGCAGTAATGGTGGTGTATAAAGAAAAGCTACAGATTTAGAAGATAATTTAAACGCAGAACTGATTGGACTATCCAGCCAAGTCTTCTATCAAATTTACATAAGGGAAACAATCATTTGGAAAAGAAAAAGCATTTACACAGGAAAGGTTAACATGAAGCTATCAATTTCCTTCCCTTTTAATTTAATCTGTTACTACTTCAGGGTAAGCAGTATATATGAAATGAATTATTGGTGGTGATACTGTAAATTGTTCTAACCAAAGGGTAGTTTGATATGGATAAAGATCTGTGAATGGAAGAACTCCTTTTTAGTTTGAAATATAAGCTGGACACCGATTTGTCTGTCAAAATCTAGACTTGAGATACCTCCAGCCATCTCACTGCTCCTGATAGGATAGCGTGAAGGGCTGCAAAACACAAGCCTTTAGTCAGAGATGGAAAGCAGGTGCAGATCCCCCAAAAAAATACCCCCATCCTGCATAAACAATCATTTACAGGAGGCTTTCTGCAGCAAAACCAGAAAGGAAACATCTTAACAATACAATGAGTGGGGATTCTGTTATTTAAAATCTGGATTATGAACAACTCACAATTTTCTGCAACTTATCTTTAAGACAAGTTTTCTTTAAGGCCATGGTGGAGGGGGGGAAGGAAAGACTCATCCTAACTCCTAGTGGGGCAGGGCCTAAAAAGATTCACAAAACCAGGCAATAAAAAAGGGGCCAGAAAAAGGCAACCCTTCTAATTTCACTAGGTTTTTAGTGAGAACTAGATGTCAGGGATCAGAATCTCATCATGCATTATCTGTCACTGTCAATTACACAAAAAATAAACATCCTGCAAGTCAACTGTACAGGACACGTGCACAGTCTCATGATGTACCAGGGTTCAGTCATGCTGGACTGATTAGTCTGTGATCTTTAGCACACTCTGAGTTGCTGCGGTCCTTCAGGTGTTGCTCCCAAGAAGATGGAGTAACTCGAGTTATAAGATGGACTCCAACTACAGTACACAGTTGACAGCTGAATTGAAAAATTCAAGGCTGATTCAGCTCTTGTTTTTCTATGTGTTACACATACCCCAAAACAGATGACTTGTGAAACTTCACTTGGGCTCTCAAGTCAGAGTGACACCCTGAATTGAAACCCTGGCTCTGTGACTTACTAGTTGGACATCTCCAGAGAGTTACTTAACCCTTCTGATCCTACTTCTTCACTGATAATATGGAGAAAATAAACACCTAATCTTAAGACTGTTATAGCACAGACAGGAATGTGCCATGGGTCTAGCAGTATGACACAAGGCAGGTGCCCAGTTAATTATCATTATCAACATTATTATTACAAATAATATATTTTTCTGAACTCTAAATTTGTAGGACCAAAAAGTGGAAGTGCTGTAGAACACAGATGTTTTAGATGGGCTGCAGCAACGGCTAGCTCTTAGCTCTTCTAGCCATTATTCAAGCAGGTACAAGCCCACCCTAAACCAAGGACCTCAGAGAAAAAGAGAGGATGAAAGCCTTTACAATTTGTTTGCCTGTGTTTATAAGACTTAATCACCAGCTTTTAGTAAAATCCTTTAAGAGTATATTATCTAAGGCCAGGATAGTGTAGTTGCATGCTATAGGCACCCACCAGATATTTGTCAAATAAATGAATGAAAAATGAATATATGAAAAATAATTTCCAAACTATTACTTTTCTGAGCTGTCTTGGTCTTAAATTTGTGGTCACAGGAAACTTGCTGTTTCATAAATTCCCAAGAGAGCAATGGATTAAGAAACAGTGATTTATAGTTAGCTAGTTGTTTTCATGCCTGTCTTTTCCTATCAGATTATAAGCCACACACCCCAATCGTCTTTCCATCATTTATTCAACTATTTACTGAGTGCCCCAGAGTACCAGGCACTGCATGTGGTACTGAATTAATGATACAGTTCTGTGTAGAGATGTTTCCAAGTGGTAGTGCTATGTCTGTTTTGACTTTATGTACTGCATGTCTTAGCAGAAGCAAAAAAGAAAAAAAAAGAATTACTTCTTTGTTGAGGTAAATATCATTTCCTATGTGTGTGAATACCAAGATAAGGCTTAATATTATTTGCAGAAGAAAACATTGTGAGAAAAGCAGAGAAACACAAACCATTTTCAAGCAGACCATAATGAGTAAAAAGGGAAAATAGCCCCAGATACACATTTACAAAGAATCACTAAACTCGTGGGACAAGCCAACCACTAGAGTTAAGTATGTTTCATAAGAAGCAAGCAAGATAAACAACTGTGATTTTAGCTAGCATTGTTTCAAACAGGCAGATTTTCCAACTTTGTTAATCTTAACACCCAAATCATAAATGCATTATTATGTGTATTAAATATCTTTTCCAGAAAAGACAGGCAACTCTTACAGCTTTTGCAGATGGGAGAGAGAAACCTTTCCATGACATGTTTCAAATAACCAGTAAGTTTTACTTTGCTTATATGCAAAGTGAACACTAAACTAATGGGTATTTCAAAGAAAGCTTCTATAAGCACAGTCTCAAAGGAGAATGAGTAAAATTAAATTTCAGCACATGTACATTTTCAAAATGTAGCAGTACAATGATCATTTTAGGTCTCAGCAGGTAGAATAACATATGAATACTGGTGTAGGACTTTGTCTTAATATTTTATAATTTACTAATATTTGTGGCAGTGAGAGCTAAAGCAAAAACTTTTTGACCAAATCCATTCCCTTTAACTTATATTCATTTACAATGTTTTCTGCTACAACCAGTACTTTCACATTTTCATAAATTTTGCTATATGTGGAAAAAAATATAGAACTTCTGAGAAAAAAACTGGAATTTCTAGTTATTTCTGTAAGGATGTTTATAATAGGTACATTAAACAACAGACTTCTTTATAGTTTCTGCATATGCCATTATGGGGTAAGTTAAAGGCTAAGGGGATGGTAACTAAGTAGCACAATAATACTGGATATTTACAAGAGAATGTCTACCATTCCTCTAAAATCTTCATAAATTAGAAATATATGAGTATTTTAAAAATCGTTCAAAACATAATTCATTTTAAAGAATCATATCATTTCAGAACAATCAAATAATTCTATTATGATCGACTCTCTAATCACTATGTTAATAAATCCTAGCTGCAAAGATAAACTTATACTACAATCAAAAGATCTACTTTAAAAAAAAAAAAGATCTACTTTATTTCATTCTAATAATAAGAAAAGAGTCTTGGTAAATCCACGAACTGAGAAATAAAGTGGAGAAGAGTGGTAGAATCCTAGGGAGAATCTTCATGGTGTTCACAATAGAGCACTTTATTACACATGAGATCAACAAAATAACGATACTGTGGTATCTGCCTAAGAATTCAAAATATTTTTTGTAATAGTGTTTTCTACTCTATTAGACAGTATCTGCCAAGCTGTTCAGCCAGTTTTATGGGTGTCACAGTACAATGAACAGTCCATAACAGGCACCAAATGAAGAGTGAATGAATGAATGAGGGATTCAGTAGTGAATGAACCACCAATTTAAGATTCAGCAGCCTCCTAACCCCAGGTCCACCAGTAACTACTATATGATTTTGAGCAAGTCACTTAAGAGATTTTAACTAGATCTTTTTCTACATTCTTTCAGTCCTGTGGAGGTTTGTTTTTATGACCTTGGCATTTTGACAAGTCCTCATGGGTGTAAGAAGATGAACACAAACAGCAGGGGGCAGCAGAACACTACTGAGTTTATACTTCTAGATCCAATGACCCTTCAAATCCTGAGAAATTTCAGCTATCCCCATCTTTAAACAGCTTTAAAAAATCCATCTAACAGGCTAGATGGTTCTGTCAGTGTCTTCATTATTGAGAGTCACAGAGGCTTATTTTGCAGTCTTCAAATCAGATATGACTGACAGGGTAAATTGAAGGTACCACAAGAATATTTCAGCTGGAGTCATTTTTAAGAATATTTAAGAAGATTCTTATAAATGAAAATTAAACCCATATCAAATAATGTGCTGGGCTTTTAGCCTTATAAGCCCCTTTTCTAAACAGCCCCCTGACTTTTAGTAAAACTTTCATTTTACCTGGGTTGATCCAAGCTGTGCTTCATAGAAAGATGGTTGCTAAATGAATATGCCATTGACCTCACACAACTGAATTGCCTGACGGTTCATGTTATATATCATGATTTTTCAGTATAACTGTGTTTATTTCAGAACAGATGTATACCTTTAAGGGGACACATATTGGATTTCTCTTTTGCAGCTTTATGTCAGGAAAAAAAATAACACTGCCTTAAGATCATCAATGGGGGCAGTAAAAGGAAGAAAAAACTATTAGATGTGAAGAAAGACTATTGGTAAATACACCTGCTGCAATTCCTAAGGTAAGAGCCCTAGCAAGAGACACTATTTATTCATGTTTTAGTTAGATTTTTAGAAATTGCCACTGTGTTAGGTGAAATGCTTTAGTACACTGAAAACTGATACTATGATAAGCTTTAGCCAATTTACCCTAAAATATAACAAATGCCTCTCAACCGGTAGATAAATATAGCAACCACATATTGCTTCTTCATGAGAGGGGAGGGTGGTAGAAAGGTTCATGAAACTTTAATACTGGTTTGAAAGTAATGAATATATTTACCTGCTGCAAAAAGCATGACAGCAACAGGTCTATAGAAGCGCCTTCGAGATCCCACGCAGATGGAAATCAAACCCACCAGGAAGGCAATGAGAATGATGGCAGCACCACCCAAGAGTAAAGCCAGAGTAGCAATCTGCCAGTCTGCAAAGAAAAAAAGAAAAGCATTGCTTTTTTAAAGCAGTAAACTATGCTCAGCAGCAGTCACCTTGCTACAGCTAAATAGATGTGATTTGACTGCATACTAAACATCCTCTGGGATTTGAAATGTTTTGCAACAAATATTACTATAAATGTCCTTATTCAGAAGTCTCCTATGTTAAGCAAAGCAGTTTTTAGACCATGGGTTTGCCATGATTTTCTTCCAAGGATTCTATTAAGCATTCAGACTAAATTGGATGCCCCTTCTCCAACCTATTTTCGTTATTATTAAATTTTCTATTGAGCTATAACGTGCACAAATCATTAAGTACAGAAAGTAGGGAACTTGATGAATTTTATGTCTACACTCATGTAAACACCATCCAGATTAAGATATAAAACATTTCTATCATCCAGAAGGTTCTTTTGTGCCCCTCCACAGTCAATAATCACCCTCCCACCTGGGCGACAAACCAACATTATCTGTGTATTCAATTTGATTGTTCTTAAACTGTATGTAAATACTGTCAACTCTTTTATGTCTAGCTTTTAACTCTGTGATATTTATTTTGGGTCTGGCTTTTATGTCTCTGATTCTCATCCACGTTGTTGCAGTGGTTGTAGTACTTTTTTTTTGCTGTTCTTTTAGAAATCCTTCTTTTGCACTAAACCCCCAACTCCCAACTTTTTATTTGCCTTTCTCTCCTCCCTCATGAAAACAACTCCCCCAGCAAATTAGCATCAGGAAGATTTGTTGTTTGTTTTTTCCTCCTCTCTTTCCTTTCATTCTAACCTTACTGTTATATTTACCACCATAGGGATGGTTTCTGAAAATAAGTATTCCCAAGGTGGCAGAATGGACTCTAAATGGCTCCTTTCTTCATTCACACATATTAACAGTAAGCATATACTGACCACTTACTACATGCACGCCTCTGTACACAGATACTTAAAGAGTCTACCATGCCCTGAATGAAACATAAACCTCGCTGAAATGTATTTGTCACTTCTTAGAGATTTAGAACGAGTATGACAGAAAACTGGCCCATTTTCCATTTTGTAAGGGCAGAATGTTCTCTAAGAAGTAGAGTGAATATACAAAAGCACCACTCAGCTTAGGAAGCATCATAGAAAATAATACAGTGAACACTCTTCTGTGGGATTTGTTTGGAAGTTCCTCTTCTGACTCTCACCTTAATGTATGTGCAAGAAAGAAAAATAGACTTTAATCCATGGTTAAATTGCAATACAGTCAATGTAAAGTCAAGAACTCATGATATTTTGATGCTGCACTTTGAAATTATCCCTCCAGAAAGCTTACAAAGTGCAACCTTTGCCATTGCAGGATAAGGGGCAAGTAGAGAAACCTACAATGCCCTAAGATTTACTTCTTTTATTTACACTTACATAACCCTGCCTCAAGCATCCTCTTCCATATCCTCTCCTCCTAATAAATTCTGGATATATAGCTGGCACTGAACTAGAACTTGCACAGCGTTCAAGAAACAAACAAACAAGGGGAAAACAGAACAAATCCACACTCCTTAAAATATAAAGACGAATCACCAGAAAGTGGAGAGCATTTTTTATGCCATCTATTTGTAACAAAGCAATATAACTTCAAACAAAAGTTTATCTGGCTTTCAATTCAAGTTTAAAAGGATAGCCATACTACGGTGTTTTTTTTTTGTTGCTGTTGTTCCATAAAAGCATCATGTAGCTTTGAATAAAAAAAAAAATAATAGTTCTTACATTTGGAAGTCTCTAAATTTCTTTCAAAAAGTTTATTCATAGCATTATTTTATTGTACTTTAACATAACAGAATTCCTTCTGAAAAGTTGAAAGTTGAAATTTCTGAATAATAAATCAAATTTTCATGATTATCCAAGGGTTTGAGGTACAAAGAAAATAATAACATCAATCTACCCAGACATCAATCAAATCCCTGGGGACTTTAAGAGCCAATGCTGAACATTTTGTTGCTGGAATATTATTTTCATAAAATGATTATTGCTTTTAGTAACTGTCTCCAATTTATTTTAAATAAATAAGAATTTTGAAAGTATCAATTTTGTTTAAATCAAGATACAATTAAATATTTACTCACTTTAAAAATATCTTAACAATATAAGCACAACAGACTGCCTTTTTCTGATAAGCTCTTTCAAATAGCCCCAAAGGCATAAATTGCCATACATTTGACTACTTCTAATTTTCAATCCAAAATAAAAGAGGAATTTTGATCACTTTTCTCTACTTTAAATATCCTTAAATAGTTAAAATATGTTATTTATTTGCATTTTGTAAAAAAACAAGACTAAGGAAAAAAACTGGCAAACTTTCCCCTATAAAGGGCCAGATATTAAATATTTTCGGCTTTGCAGGTCATGGCCTCTGTTCTAACTACTCAACTCTACCATGCTGTGTGAAAACAGCTCAAGACTGTATGTAAATAAATGAGCATGGCTGTGCCAAGAAAGCTCTATCTACAAAAACAAGTGGGAGGCTGGTTCTGACCCTCAGACTAGAGTTTACTGACCTCTGGTCTATGCCTGTGTATCATTTTAAAATGCTAAACTTTCTTCTAGGGCTCTCAAACATAATAATTTCAAAATGAAGTCAATCTGATAAATAGACTAGTACAGGAGTACGAAGTGGTGCTTATCCAGCATAGCAACAGATTCCTGCAAAAAAATCCTAGTCTCATATAATGTTCAATTTCCTTAACACAGTAATACTTTATTTCATATGGAAAGCCAATAAAATGCAATAGAAGCTATAAGGAGAATAAGAAGTATTAAAAAGGACTAGAACCTAATTAGGAAGAGAACCTCTTACAGCACAGGAAATAGTTTTAAAAAGCAGATGAATACAACCAGTTCTGATTTTCTTCTGTATGTCCTATATTCACTCCAAGTATTGAGGTTGTAGCTAATGAGAAAGTCACTTCAGACATAGTGAAAAAAGAGCACCATTCACCAGCATCTCCACTGTTGTGATACTGCTACCCTTCCCTTTGGGCCACAACCATAGTTAGGCCTGCTCAGGCAGAAAAGTCATTTTTATTTTCCGAGAGAGACTAGAATTGGGCCACACATGTCTGCCACTGTCCTGGCCAGAAGCTGAGGCTGAGACTGAAGCATTGAGGCTGTATCCCTGGTGGACGGTGCCAAGTTTGGGGATTGTTGTCATTATAACCATTCGGAATGAATCACTCAGGCAGGTTGCCCAGGACCAAAGCTTTAACTCACTGACCAGCTGAGTATCAATCAATAGGTTGAAAAAGTGGTTTGATATGGCCACCATAGGTAAGAAGGCTCAGGGCAGTTTTCAAGGTCTAGCACTAGCGTCGCTTTCAGTAAATAGCAACAGAATCCACTGTCCAAATAATTAGGACCTGCCTCATAGATAAAGTCAGGGACTATGTAGATTGGTCTGATACCATTTTCCTCTTTCTTACTGAACAATAACTAGGAAATGGGGAATAAAGCAAATCAAAAATACTTCTACAGATAACTACTAACGGCCATTGATTAATAGGTTGGGATTCCTGTTTACAAAGATATATATTTACTTACCTAGCAAATGTAGACTTAATAAGAATATATACATATAAAATGTTTTGTTATATGTTATAGGACTTGGGCAATTTTACATTAATAGCATAATAAATGACCAAAAATCTCTATGCGAATTGCTTTTTCCATTAGGTTTGCACACTACAAATACTTGCTATCCCACATTCAGTATCTGCAAAAAAAAACTAAAATATCGTAAAATTCTCAATTTTCAGCTCCATTTCTTCAAAAAAAATCATCTATTTTAAGTTCTCATAATTGGTTAATTTCTGTATCAATCTTAGTTCCCCAATTTTATAGCCCCCACAGTATTTAATCAGATGAAGTGTTAAGAGTCCTTAGAGATTTATTACTCTGCATTAGTTTTATACATTTCTATAAATGATAAACTGACACTGTAGTGGAGCAGTGAATATAAACCAGCTCTGCAGAACATCAGTGGCCATAGTACTGTTTCACAAACTGCAGTGCTCTGTACAATTAAAACTGGTCACTGTTCAATGTCAGGCCAGCTGATTTGAAATCGGAGTCTGGTTTCTAAGACCTGAGAGAACAAGTGATCATCGGTTTTGAGGAAATAATGTACAGCCTTGGTCCATAAACTGGTAGATCTCAAACCGGCTGGAAGGGATGCTTTGGAAATGGAAATACAACCTGAAATGAGGCTGCCATTTCAGGTTGAACTTCCACCTAAGAGTGTTTTGGCAAAACTGACACTCTGGAGGCATTGGCACTGAACCTACAAAAGTCAAGGCTTAAGATAAGTATGCACTTCCCTG